>NW_027514220.1:0-88694 GCF_048772815.1 Callospermophilus lateralis
AGTTGGGCAGCCAAGTGGGCTTAGTGAACTGATCATTACCACCAAGTATCATCAAGATTTGGTGAAAAAATATTTGCTGAGATTTCAGCAAACTAGTAGTTTTTTGGAAGCTTGGCAACCCCTTTCAAATGAAAGTGTTTTTCGCCAGTCTCTGCATGGGATACTTCAAGAGGAAACAAACCATAGATATAGAACTTAGAACTACTTCATTTGGTCAAGTTTCAAGGAGCTAGCACAAACCGTGTTGGATTTAGAATTCCAAACACAGCTATCTATGTAGGAGAAAACAGAGTGAAACCTAAAAATTCAAACTGTTACTGGAAACGAATGCTTCTACCTAGAAGAATAAAAATTGGGCAGCCAAGTGGGATTAGTGAACTGATCATTACCACCAAGTATCATCAAGATTTGGTGAAAAATGTTTGCTGAGATTTCAGCAAACTAGTAGTTTTTTGGAAGCTTGGCAACCCCTTTCAAACGAAAGTGTTTTTCGCCAGTCTCTGCATGGGGTACTTCAAGAGGAAACAAACCATAGAGATAGAACTTACAACTACTTCATTTGGTCAAGTTTCAAAGAGCTAGCACAAACCGTGTTTGATTTAGAGTTTCAAAGACATCTATCTATATAGCAGAAAACAGAGTGAAACCTAAAATTTCAAAGTGTTACTGGAAACGAACCCTTGAACCTAGAAGAGTAAAAATTGGGCAGCCAAGTGGGCTTAGTGAACTAATCATTACCACCAAGTATCATCAAGTTTTGGTGAAAAAAAGTTTGCTGAGATTTCAGCAAACGAGTAGTTTTTTGGAAGCTTGGCAACCCCTTTAAACGAAAGTGTGTTTCGCCAGTCTCGGCATGGGGTTCTTCAAGAGGAAACAAACCATAGAGATAGAACTTAGAACTACTTCATTTGCTCAAGTTTCAAGGAGCTAGCACAAACCGTGTTTGATTTAGAGTTTCAAACACATCTATCTATATAGCAGAAAACAGAGTGAAACCTAAAAATTCAAAGTGTTACTGGAAACGAACGCTTGAACCTAGAAGAGTGAAAATTGGGCAGCCAAGTGGGCTTACTGAACTGATCATTACCACCAAGTATCATCAAGATTTGGTGAAAAAATGTTTGCTGAGATTTCAGCAAACGAGAAGTTTTTTGGAAGCTTGGCAACCCCTTTCAAACGAAAGTGTTCTTCGCCAGTCTCTGCATGGGGTACTTCAAGAGGAAACAAACCATAGAGATAGAACTTAGAACTACTTCATTTTGTCAAGTTTCACGGAGCTAGCACAAACCGTGTTTGATTTAGAGTTTCAAACACATCTATCTATATAGCATAAAACAGAGTGAAACCTAAAATTTCAAAGTGTTACTGGAAACGAACGCTTGAACCTAGAAGAGTGAAAATTGGGCAGCCCAGTGGGCTTAGTGAACTGATCATTACCACCAAGTATCATCAAGATTTGGTGAAAAAATGTTTGCTGAGATTTCAGCAAACGAGTAGTTTTTTGGAAGCTTGGCAACCCCTTCAAACGAAAGTGTTTTTCGCCAGTCTCTGCATGGGGTACTTCAAGAGGAAACAAACCATAGAGATAGAACTTAGAACTACTTCATTTTGTCAAGTTTCACGGAGCTAGCACAAACCGTGTTTGATTTAGAGTTTCAAACACATCTATCTATATAGCAGAAAACAGAGTGAAACCTAAAAATTCAAAGTGTTACTGGAAACGAACGCTTGAACCTAGAAGAGTGAAAATTGGGCAGCCAAGTGGGCTTACTGAACTGATCATTACCACCAAGTATCATCAAGATTTGGTGAAAAAATGTTTGCTGAGATTTCAGCAAACGAGAAGTTTTTTGGAAGCTTGGCAACCCCTTTCAAACGAAAGTGTTCTTCGCCAGTCTCTGCATGGGGTACTTCAAGAGGAAACAAACCATAGAGATAGAACTTAGAACTACTTCATTTTGTCAAGTTTCACGGAGCTAGCACAAACCGTGTTTGATTTAGAGTTTCAAACACATCTATCTATATAACAGAAAACAGAGTGAAACTAAAAATTCAAACTGTTACTGGAAACGAACGCTTGAACCTAGAAGAGTGAAAGTTGGGCAGCCAAGTGGGATTAGTGAACTGATCATTACCACCAAGTATCATCAAGATTTGGTGAAAAAATGTTTGCTGAGATTTCAGCAAACTAGTAGTTTTTTGGAAGCTTGGCAACCCCTTTCAAACGAAAGTGTTTTTCGCCAGTCTCTGCATGGGGTACTTCAAGAGGAAACAAACCATAGAGATAGAACTTAGAACTACTTCATTTTGTCAAGTTTCACGGAGCTAGCAAAAACCGTGTTTGATTTAGAGTTTCAAACACATCTATGTATATAACAGAAAACAGAGTGAAACCTAAAAATTCAAACTGTTACTGGAAACGAACGCTTGAACCTAGAAGATTGAAAATTGGGCAGCCAAGTGGGCTTAGTGAACTGATCATTACCACAAAGTATCATCAAGATTTGGTGAAAAAATGTTTGCTGAGATTTCAGCAAATGAGAAGTTTTTTGTTAGCTTGGCAACCCCTTTCAAATGAAAGTGTTCTTCGCCAGTCTCTGCATGGGGTACTTCAAGAGGAAACAAACCATAGAGATAGAACTTAGAACTACTTCATTTTGTCAAGTTTCACGGAGCTAGCACAAACCGTGTTTGATTTAGAGTTTCAAACACATCTATCTATATAACAGAAATCAGAGTGAAACCTAAAAATTCAAACTGTTACTGGAAACGAACGCTTGAACCTAGAAGAGTGAAAGTTGGGCAGCCAAGTGGGATTAGTGAACTGATCATTACCACCAAGTATCATCAAGATTTGGTGAAAAAAGGTTTGCTGAGATTTCAGCAAACTAGTAGTTTTTTGGAAGCTTGGCAACCCCTTTCAAATGAAAGTGTTTTTCGCCAGTCTCTGCATGCGGTACTTCAAGAGGAAACAAACCAATGAGATAGAACTTAGAACTACTTCATTTGGTCAAGTTTCAAGGAGCTAGCACAAACCGTGTTTGATTTAGAATTCCAAACACAGCTATCTATGTAGGAGAAAACAGAGTGAAACCTAAAAATTCAAACTGTTACTGGAAACGAATGCTTCAACCTAGAAGAATAAAAATTGAGCAGCCAAGTGGGATTAGTGAACTGATCATTACCAACAAGTATCATCAAGATTTGGTGAAAAAATGTTTGCTGAGATTTCAGCAAACTAGTAGTTTTTTGAAAGCTTGGCAACCCCTTTCAAATGAAAGTGTTTTTCGCCAGTCTCTGCATGGGGTACTTCAAGAGGAAACAAACCATAGAGATAGAACTTACAACTACTTCATTTTGTCAAGTTTCAAGGAGCTAGCACAAACCGTGTTTGATTTAGAATTCCAAACACAACTATCTATGTAGGAGAAAACAGAGTGAAACCTAAAAATTCAAACTGTTACTGGAAACGAATGCTTCAACCTAGAAGAATAAAAATTGGGCAGCCAAGTGGGATTAGTGAACTGATCATTACCACCAAGTATCATCAAGATTTGGTGAAAAAATGTTTGCTGAGATTTCAGCAAACTAGTAGTTTTTTGGAAGCTTAGCAACCCCTTTCAAACGAAAGTGTTTTTCGCCAGTCTCTGCATGGGGTACTTCAAGAGGAAACAAACCATAGAGATAGAACTTACAACTACTTCATTTGGTCAAGTTTCAAAGAGCTAGCACAAACCGTGTTTGATTTAGAGTTTCAAAGACATCTATCTATATAGCAGAAAACAGAGTGAAACCTAAAATTTCAAAGTGTTACTGGAAATGAACGCTTGAACCTAGAAGAGTAAAAATTGGGCAGCCAAGTGGGCTTAGTGAACTGATCATTACCACCAAGTATCATCAAGTTTTGGTGAAAAAATGTTTGCTGAGATTTCAGCAAACGTGTAGTTTTTTGGAAGCTTGGCAACCCCTTTAAACGAAAGTGTGTTTCGCCAGTCTCTGCATGGGGTACTTCAAGAGGAAACAAACCATAGAGATAGAACTTAGAACTACTTCATTTGCTCAAGTTTCAAGGAGCTAGCACAAACCGTGTTTGATTTAGAGTTTCAAACACATCTATCTATATAGCAGAAAACAGAGTGAAACCTAAAAAGTCAAAGTGTTACTGGAAACGAACGCTTGAACCTAGAAGAGTGAAAATTGGGCAGCCAAGTGGGCTTAGTGAACTGATCATTACCACCAAGTATCATCAAGATTTGGTGAAAAAATGTTTGCTGAGATTTCAGCAAACTAGTAGTTTTTTGAAGCTTGGCAACCCCTTTCAAACGAAAGTGCTCTTCGCCAGTCTCTGCATGGGGTACTTCAAGAGGAAACAAACCATAGAGATAGAACTTAGAACTACTTCATTTTGTCAAGTTTTACGGAGCTAGCACAAACCGTGTTTGATTTAGAGTTTCAAACACATCTATCTATATAGCAGAAAACAGAGTGAAACCTAAAAATTCAAACTGTTACTGGAAACGAACGCTTGAACCTAGAAGAGTGAAAGTTGGGCAGCCAAGTGGGATTAGTGAACTGATCATTACCACCAAGTATCATCAAGATTTGGTGAAAAAATGTTTGCTGAGATTTCAGCAAACGAGTAGTTTTTTGGAAGCTTGGCAACCCCTTTCAAACGAAAGTGTTTTTCGCCAGTCTCTGCATGGGGTACTTCAAGAGAAAACAAACCATAGAGATAGAACTTAGAACTACTTCATTTTGTCAAGTTTCACGGAGCTAGCACAAACCGTGTTTGATTTAGAGTTTCAAACACATCTATCTATATAGCAGAAAACAGAGTGAAACCTAAAAATTCAAAGTGTTACTGAAAACGAACGCTTGAACCTAGAAGAGTGTAAGTTGGGCAGCCAAGTGGGCTTACTGAACTGATCATTACCACCAAGTATCATCAAGATTTGGTGAAAAAATGTTTGCTGAGATTTCAGCAAACGAGAAGTTTTTTGGAAGCTTGGCAACCCCTTTCAAACGAAAGTGTTCTTCGCCAGTCTCTGCATGGGGTACTTCAAGAGGAAACAAACCATAGAGATAGAACTTAGAACTACTTCATTTTGTCAAGTTTCACGGAGCTAGCACAAACCGTGTTTGATTTAGAGTTTCAAACACATCTATCTATATAGCATAAAACAGAGTGAAACCTAAATTTCAAAGTGTTACTGGAAACGAACGCTTGAACCTAGAAGAGTGAAAATTGGGCAGCCAAGTGGGCTTAGTGAACTGATCATTACCACCAAGTATCATCAAGATTTGGTGAAAAAATGTTTGCTGAGATTTCAGCAAACGAGTAGTTTTTTGGAAGCTTGGCAACCCCTTTCAAACGAAAGTGTTTTTCGCCAGTCTCTGCATGGGGTACTTCAAGAGGAAACAAACCATAGAGATAGAACTTAGAACTACTTCATTTTGTCAAGTTTCACCGAGCTAGCACAAACCGTGTTTGATTTAGAGTTTCAAACACATCTATCTATATAGCAGAAAACAGAGTGAAACCTAAAAATTCAAAGTGTTACTGGAAACGAACGCTTGAACCTAGAAGAGTGAAAATTGGGCAGCCAAGTGGGCTTACTGAACTGATCATTACCACCAAGTATCATCAAGATTTGGTGAAAAAATGTTTGCTGAGATTTCAGCAAACGAGAAGTTTTTTGGAAGCTTGGCAACCCCTTTCAAACGAAAGTGTTCTTCGCCAGTCTCTGCATGGGGTACTTCAAGAGGAAACAAACCATAGAGATAGAACGTAGAACTACTTCATTTTGTCAAGTTTCAAGGAGCTAGCACAAACCGTGTTTGATTTAGAGTTTCAAACACATCTATCTATATAGCAGAAAACAGAGTGAAACCTAAAAATTCAAAGTGTTACTGGAAACGAACGCTTGAACCTAGAAGAGTGAAAATTGGGCAGCCAAGTGGGCTTAGTGAACTGATCATTACCACCAAGTATCATCAAGATTTGGTGAAAAAATGTTTGCTGAGATTTCAGCAAACGAGAAGTTTTTTGGAAGCTTGGCAACCCCTTTCAAACGAAAGTGTTCTTCGCCAGTCTCTGCATGGGGTACTTCAAGAGGAAACAAACCATAGAGATAGAACTTAGAACTACTTCATTTTGTCAAGTTTCACGGAGCTAGCACAAACCGTGTTTGATTTAGAGTTTCAAACACATCTATCTATATGACAGAAAACAGAGTGAAACCTAAAAATTCAAACTGTTACTGGAAACGAACGCTTGAACCTAGAAGAGTGAAAGTTGGGCAGCCAAGTGGGATTAGTGAACTGATCATTACCACCAAGTATCATCAAGATTTGGTGAAAAAATGTTTGCTGAGATTTCAGCAAACGAGTAGTTTTTTGGAAGCTTGGCAACCCCTTTCAAACGAAAGTGTTTTTCGCCAGTCTCTGCATGGGGTACTTCAAGAGGAAACAAACCATAGAGATAGAACTTAGAACTACTTCATTTTGTCAAGTTTCACGGAGCTAGCACAAACCGTGTTTGATTTAGAGTTTCGAGACATCTATCTATATAGCAGAAAACAGAGTGAAACCTAAAAATTCAAACTGTTACTGGAAACGAACGCTTGAACCTAGAAGAATGAAAGTTGGGCAGCCAAGTGGGCTTAGTGAACTGATCATTACCACCAAGTATCATCAAGATTTGGTGAAAAAATATTTGCTGAGATTTCAGCAAACTAGTAGTTTTTTGGAAGCTTGGCAACCCCTTTCAAATGAAAGTGTTTTTCGCCAGTCTCTGCATGGGATACTTCAAGAGGAAACAAACCATAGATATAGAACTTAGAACTACTTCATTTGGTCAAGTTTCAAGGAGCTAGCACAAACCGTGTTTGATTTAGAATTCCAAACACAGCTATCTATGTAGGAGAAAACAGAGTGAAACCTAAAAATTCAAACTGTTACTGGAAACGAATGCTTCAACCTAGAAGAATAAAAATTGGGCAGCCAAGTGGGATTAGTGAACTGATCATTACCACCAAGTATCATCAAGATTTGGTGAAAAAATGTTTGCTGAGATTTCAGCAAACTGGTAGTTTTTTGGAAGCTTGGCAACCCCTTTCAAACGAAAGTGTTTTTCGCCAGTCTCTGCATGGGGTACTTCAAGAGGAAACAAACCATAGAGATAGAACTTAGAACTACTTCATTTGCTCAAGTTTCAAGGAGCTAGCACAAACCGTGTTTGATTTAGAATTCCAAACACAGCTATCTATGTAGGAGAAAACAGAGTGAAACCTAAAAATTCAAACTGTTACTGGAAACGAATGCTTCAACCTAGAAGAATAAAAATTGGGCAGCCAAGTGGGATTAGTGAACTGATCATTACCACCAAGTATCATCAAGATTTGGTGAAAAAATGTTTGCTGAGATTTCAGCAAACTAGTAGTTTTTTGGAAGCTTGGCAACCCCTTTCAAACGAAAGTGTTTTTCGCCAGTCTCTGCATGGGGTACTTCAAGAGGAAACAAACCATAGAGATAGAACTTACAACTACTTCATTTGGTCAAGTTTCAAAGAGCTAGCACAAACCGTGTTTGATTTAGAGTTTCAAAGACATCTATCTATATAGCAGAAAACAGAGTGAAACCTAAAATTTCAAAGTGTTACTGGAAACGAACCCTTGAACCTAGAAGAGTAAAAATTGGGCAGCCAAGTGGGCTTAGTGAACTGATCATTACCACCAAGTATCATCAAGTTTTGGTGAAAAAATTTTTGCTGAGATTTCATCAAACGAGTAGTTTTTTGGAAGCTTGGCAACCCCTTTAAACGAAAGTGTGTTTCGCCAGTCTCTGCATGGGGTACTTCAAGAGGAAACAAACCATAGAGATAAAACTTAGAACTACTTCATTTGCTCAAGTTTCAAGGAGCTAGCACAAACCGTGTTTGATTTAGAGTTTCAAACACATCTATCTATATAGCAGAAAACAGAGTGAAACCTAAAAATTCAAACTGTTACTGGAAACGAACGCTTGAACCTAGAAGAGTGAAAATTGGGCAGCCAAGTGGGCTTAGTGAACTGATCATTACCACCAAGTATCATCAAGATTTGGTGAAAAAATGTTTGCTGAGATTTCAGCAAACTAGTAGTTTTTTGGAAGCTTGGCAACCCCTTTCAAACGAAAGTGTTTTTCGCCAGTCTCTGCATGGGGTACTTCAAGAGGAAACAAACCATAGAGATAGAACTTACAACTACTTCATTTTGTCAAGTTTCACGGAGCTAGCACAAACCGTGTTTGATTTAGAGTTTCAAACACATCTAGCTATATAACAGAAAACAGAGTGAAACCTAAAAATTCAAACTGTTCCTGGAAACGAACGCTTGAACCTAGAAGAGTGAAAGTTGGGCAGCCAATTGGGCTTAATGAACTGATCATTACCACCAAGTATCATCAAGATTTGGTGAAAAAATGTTTTCTGAGATTTCAGCAAACTAGTAGTTTTTTGGAAGCTTGGCAACCCCTTTCAAACGAAAGTGTTCTTCGCCAGTCTCTGCATGGGGTACTTCAAGAGGAAACAAACCATAGTGATAGAACTTAGAACTACTTCATTTTGTCAAGTTTCACGGAGCTAG
This sequence comes from Callospermophilus lateralis, assembly GCF_048772815.1. Classification (NCBI taxonomy): domain Eukaryota; kingdom Metazoa; phylum Chordata; class Mammalia; order Rodentia; family Sciuridae; genus Callospermophilus; species Callospermophilus lateralis. The sequence continues at coordinate 8,625 of NW_027514220.1, forward strand.
CACAAACCGTGTTTGATTTAGAGTTTCAAACACATCTATCTATATAACAGAAAACAGAGTGAAACCTAAAAATTCAAACTGTTACTGGAAACGAACGCTTGAACCTAGAAGAGTGAAAGTTGGGCAGCCAAGTGGGATTAGTGAACTGATCATTACCACCAAGTATCATCAAGATTTGGTGAAAAAATGTTTGCTGAGATTTCAGCAAACGAGAAGTTTTTTGGAAGCTTGGCAATTCCTTTCAAATGACAGTGTTCTTCGCCAGTCTCTGCATGGGGTACTTCAAGAGGAAACAAACCATAGAGATAGAACTTAGAACTACTTCATTTTGTCAAGTTTCACGGAGCTAGCACAAACCGTGTTTGATTTAGAGTTTCAAACACATCTATCTATATAACAGAAAACAGAGTGAAACCTAAAAATTCAAACTGTTACTGGAAACGAATGCTTTAACCTAGAAGAATAAAAATTGGGCAGCCAAGTGGGATTAGTGAACTGATCATTACCAACAAGTATCATCAAGATTTGGTGAAAAAATGTTTGATGAGATTTCAGCAAACTAGTAGTTTTTTGGAAGCTTGGCAACCCCTTTCAAACGAAAGTGTTTTTCGCCAGTCTCTGCATGGGGTACTTCAAGAGGAAACAAACCATAGAGATAGAACTTACAACTACTTCATTTTGTCAAGTTTCAAGGAGCTAGCACAAACCGTGTTTGATTTAGAGTTTCAAAGACATCTATCTATATAGCAGAAAACAGAGTGAAACCTAAAATTTCAAAGTGTTACTGGAAACGAACGCTTGAACCTAGAAGAGTAAAAATTGGGCAGCCAAGTGGGCTTAGTGAACTGATCATTACCACCATGTATCATCAAGTTTTGGTGAAAAAATGTTTGCTGAGATTTCAACAAACTAGTAGTTTTTTGGAAGCTTGGCAACCCCTTTAAAACGAAAGTGTTTTTCGCCAGTCTCTGCATGGGGTACTTCAAGAGGAAACAAATCATAGAGATAGAACTTAGAACTACTTCATTTGCTCAAGTTACAAGGAGCTAGCACAAACCGTGTTTGATTTAGAGTTTCAAACACATCTATCTATATAGCAGAAAACAGAGTGAAACCTAAAAATTCAAAGTGTTACTGGAAACGAACGCTTGAACCTAGAAGAGTGAAAATTGGGCAGCCAAGTGGGCTTAGTGAACTGATCATTACCACCAAGTATCATCAAGATTTGGTGAAAAAATGTTTGCTGAGATTTCAGCAAACTAGTAGTTTTTTGGAAGCTTGGCAACCCCTTTCAAACGAAAGTGTTCTTCGCCAGTCTCTGCATGGGGTACTTCAAGAGGAAACAAACCATAGAGATAGAACTTAGAACTACTTCATTTTGTCAAGTTTCACGGAGCTATCACAAACCGTGTTTGATTTACAGTTTCAAACACATCTATCTATATAACAGAAAACAGAGTGAAACCTAAAAATTCAAACTGTTACTGGAAACGAACGCTTGAACCTAGAAGTGTGAAAGTTGGGCAGTCAAGTGAGATTAGTGAACTGATCATTACCACCAAGTATCATCAAGATTTGGTGAAAAAATGTTTGCTGAGATTTCAGCAAACTAGTAGTTTTTTGGAAGCTTGGTAACCCCTTTCAAACGAAAGTGTTTTTCGCCAGTCTCTGCATGGGGTACTTCAAGAGGAAACAAACCATAGAGATAGAACGTAGAACTACTTCATTTTGTCAAGTTTCAAGGAGCTAGCACAAACCGTGTTTGATTTAGAGTTTCAAACACATCTATCTATATAGCAGAAAACAGAGTGAAACCTAAAAATTCAAAGTGTTACTGGAAACGAACGCTTGAACCTAGAAGAGTGAAAATTGGGCAGCCAAGTGGGCTTAGTGAACTGATCATTACCACCAAGTATCATCAAGATTTGGTGAAAAAATGTTTGCTGAGATTTCAGCAAACGAGAAGTTTTTTGGAAGCTTGGCAACCCCTTTCAAACGAAAGTGTTCTTCGCCAGTCTCTGCATGGGGTACTTCAAGAGGAAACAAACCATAGAGATAGAACTTAGAACTACTTAATTTTGTCAAGTTTCACGGAGCTAGCACAAACCGTGTTTGATTTAGAGTTTCAAACACATCTATCTATATGACAGAAAACAGAGTGAAACCTAAAAATTCACACTGTTACTGGAAACGAACGCTTGAACCTAGAAGAGTGAAAGTTGGGCAGCCAAGTGGGATTAGTGAACTGATCATTACCACCAAGTATCATCAAGATTTGGTGAAAAAATGTTTGCTGAGATTTCAGCAAACGAGTAGTTTTTTGGAAGCTTGGCAACCCCTTTCAAACGAAAGTGTTTTTCGCCAGTCTCTGCATGGGGTACTTCAAGAGGAAACAAACCATAGAGATAGAACTTAGAACTACTTCATTTTGTCAAGTTTCACGGAATAGCACAAACCGTGTTTGATTTAGAGTTTCGAGACATCTATCTATATAGCAGAAAACAGAGTGAAACCTAAAAATTCAAACTGTTACTGGAAACGAACGCTTGAACCTAGAAGAATGAAAGTTGGGCAGCCAAGTGGGCTTAGTGAACTGATCATTACCACCAAGTATCATCAAGATTTGGTGAAAAAATATTTGCTGAGATTTCAGCAAACTAGTAGTTTTTTGGAAGCTTGGCAACCCCTTTCAAATGAAAGTGTTTTTCGCCAGTCTCTGCATGGGATACTTCAAGAGGAAACAAACCATAGATATAGAACTTAGAACTACTTCATTTGGTCAAGTTTCAAGGAGCTAGCACAAACCGTGTTGGATTTAGAATTCCAAACACAGCTATCTATGTAGGAGAAAACAGAGTGAAACCTAAAAATTCAAACTGTTACTGGAAACGAATGCTTCTACCTAGAAGAATAAAAATTGGGCAGCCAAGTGGGATTAGTGAACTGATCATTACCACCAAGTATCATCAAGATTTGGTGAAAAAATGTTTGCTGAGATTTCAGCAAACTAGTAGTTTTTTGGAAGCTTGGCAACCCCTTTCAAACGAAAGTGTTTTTCGCCAGTCTCTGCATGGGGTACTTCAAGAGGAAACAAACCATAGAGATAGAACTTACAACTACTTCATTTGGTCAAGTTTCAAAGAGCTAGCACAAACCGTGTTTGATTTAGAGTTTCAAAGACATCTATCTATATAGCAGAAAACAGAGTGAAACCTAAAATTTCAAAGTGTTACTGGAAACGAACCCTTGAACCTAGAAGAGTAAAAATTGGGCAGCCAAGTGGGCTTAGTGAACTAATCATTACCACCAAGTATCATCAAGTTTTGGTGAAAAAAAGTTTGCTGAGATTTCAGCAAACGAGTAGTTTTTTGGAAGCTTGGCAACCCCTTTAAACGAAAGTGTGTTTCGCCAGTCTCTGCATGGGGTACTTCAAGAGGAAACAAACCATAGAGATAGAACTTAGAACTACTTCATTTGCTCAAGTTTCAAGGAGCTAGCACAAACCGTGTTTGATTTAGAGTTTCAAACACATCTATCTATATAGCAGAAAACAGAGTGAAACCTAAAAATTCAAACTGTTACTGGAAACGAACGCTTGAACCTAGAAGAGTGAAAGTTGGGCAGCCAAGTGGGATTAGTGAACTGATCATTACCACCAAGTATCATCAAGATTTGGTGAAAAAATGTTTGCTGAGATTTCAGCAAACGAGAAGTTATTTGGAAGCTTGGCAACCCCTTTCAAACGAAAGTGTTCTTTGCCAGTCTCTGCATGGGGTACTTCAAGAGGAAACAAACCATAGAGATAGAACTTAGAACTACTTCATTTTGTCAAGTTTCAAGGAGCTAGCACAAACCGTGTTTGATTTAGAGTTTCAAACACATCTATGTATATAACAGAAAACAGAGTGAAACCTAAAAATTCAAACTGTTACTGGAAACGAACGCTTGAACCTAGAAGAGTGAAAGTTGGGCAGCCAAGTGGGATTAGTGAACTGATCATTACCACCAAGTATCATCAAGATTTGGTGAAAAAATGTTTGCTGAGATTTCAGCAAACGAGAAGTTTTTGGAAGCTTGGCAACCCCTTTCAAACGAAAGTGTTCTTCGCCAGTCTCTGCATGGGGTACTTCAAGAGGAAACAAACCATAGAGATAGAACTTAGAACTACTTCATTTTGTCAAGTTTCACGGAGCTAGCACAAACCGTGTTTGATTTAGAGTTTCAAACACATCTATGTATATAACAGAAAACAGAGTGAAACCTAAAAATTCAAACTGTTACTGGAAACGAACGCTTGAACCTAGAAGATTGAAAATTGGGCAGCCAAGTGGGCTTAGTGAACTGATCATTACCACAAAGTATCATCAAGATTTGGTGAAAAAATGTTTGCTGAGATTTCAGCAAACGAGAAGTTTTTTGGAAGCTTGGCAACCCCTTTCAAATGAAAGTGTTCTTCGCCAGTCTCTGCATGGGGTACTTCAAGAGGAAACAAACCATAGAGATAGAACTTAGAACTACTTCATTTTGTCAAGTTTCACGGAGCTAGCACAAACCGTGTTTGATTTAGAGTTTCAAACACATCTATCTATATAACAGAAAACAGAGTGAAACCTAAAAATTCAAACTGTTACTGGAAACGAACGCTTCAACCTAGAAGAATAAAAATTGGGCAGGAAAGTGGGATTAGTGAACTGATCATTACCACCAAGTATCATCAAGATTTGGTGAAAAAATGTTTGCTGAGATTTCAGCAAACTAGTAGTTTTTTGGAAGCTTGGCAACCCCTTTCAAACGAAAGTGTTTTTCGCCAGTCTCTGCATGGGGTACTTCAAGAGGAAACAAACCATAGAGATAGAACTTACAACTACTTCATTTGGTCAAGTTTCAAAGAGCTAGCACAAACCGTGTTTGATTTAGAGTTTCAAAGACATCTATCTATATAGCAGAAAACAGAGTGAAACCTAAAATTTCAAAGTGTTACTGGAAACGAACCCTTGAAGCTAGAAGAGTAAAAATTGGGCAGCCAAGTGGGCTTAGTGAACTAATCATTACCACCAAGTATCATCAAGTTTTGGTGAAAAAAAGTTTGCTGAGATTTCAGCAAACGAGTAGTTTTTTGGAAGCTTGGCAACCCCTTTCAAACGAAAGTGTTTTTCGCCAGTCTCTGCATGGGGTACTTCAAGAAAAAACAAACCATAGAGATAGAACTTAGAACTACTTCATTTTGTCAAGTTTCAAGGAGCTAGCACAAACCGTGTTTGATTTAGAGTTTCAAACACATCTATCTATATAACAGAAAACAGAGTGAAACCTAAAAATTCAAAGTGTTACTGGAAACGAACGCTTGAATCTAGAAGAGTGAAAATTGGGCAGCCAAGTGGGCTTAGTGAACTGATCATTACCACCAAGTATCATCAAGATTTGGTGAAAAAATGTTTGCTGAGATTTCAGCAAACGAGAGTTTTTTGGAAGCTTGGCAACCCCTTTCAAATGAAAGTGTTCTTCGCCAGTCTCTGCATGGGGTACTTCAAGAGGAAACAAACCATAGAGATAGAACTTAGAACTACTTCATTTTGTCAAGTTTCACGGAGCTAGCACAAACCGTGTTTGATTTAGAGTTTCAAACACATCTATCTATATAACAGAAAACAGAGTGAAACCTAAAAATTCAAACTGTTACTGGAAACGAACGCTTGAACCTAGAAGAATGAAAGTTGGGCAGCCAAGTGGGATTAGTGAACTGATCATTACCACCAAGTATCATCAAGATTTGGTGAAAAAATATTTGCTGAGATTTCAGCAAACTAGTAGTTTTTTGGAAGCTTGGCAACCCCTTTCAAATGAAAGTGTTCTTCGCCAGTCTCTGCATGGGTTACTTCAAGAGGAAACAAACCATTGAGATAGAACTTAGAACTACTTCATTTGGTCAAGTTTCAAGGAGCTAGCACAAACCGTGTTTGATTTAGAATTCCAAACACAGCTATCTATGTAGGAGAAAACAGAGTGAAACCTAAAAATTCAAACTGTTACTGGAAACGAATGCTTCAACCTAGAAGAATAAAAATTGGGCAGCCAAGTGGGATTAGTGAACTGATCATTACCAACAAGTATCATCAAGTTTTGGTGAAAAAATGTTTGCTGAGATTTCAGCAAACTAGTAGTTTTTTGAAAGCTTGGCAACCCCTTTCAAATGAAAGTGTTTTTCGCCAGTCTCTGCATGGGGTACTTCAAGAGGAAACAAACCATAGAGATAGAACTTACAACTACTTCATTTTGTCAAGTTTCAAGGAGCTAGCACAAACCGTGTTTGATTTAGAGTTTCAAAGACATCTATCTATATAGCAGAAAACAGAGTGAAACCTAAAATTTCAAAGTGTTACTGGAAACGAACGCTTGAACCTAGAAGAGTAAAAATTGGGCAGCCAAGTGGGCTTAGTGAACTGATCATTACTACCAAGTATCATCAAGGTTTGGTGAAAAAATGTTTGCTGAGATTTCAGGAAACTAGTAGTTTTTTGGAAGATTGGCAACCCCTTTAAAACGAACGTGTTTTTCGCCAGTCTCTGCATGGGGTACTTCAAGAGGAAACAAACCATAGAGATAGAACTTAGAACTACTTCATTTGCTCAAGTTTCAAGGAGCTAGCACAAACCGTGTTTGATTTAGAGTTTCAAACACATCTATCTATATAGCAGAAAACAGAGTGAAACCTAAAAATTCAAAGTGTTACTGGAAACGAACGCTTGAACCTAGAAGAGTGAAAATTGGGCAGCCAAGTGGGCTTAGTGAACTGATCATTACCACCAAGTATCATCAAGATTTGGTGAAAAAATGTTTGCTGAGATTTCAGCAAACGAGTAGTTTTTTGGAAGCTTGGCAACCCCTTTCAAACGAAAGTGTTTTTCGCCAGTCTCTGCATGGGGTACTTCAAGAGGAAACAAACCATAGAGATAGAACTTAGAACAACTTCATTTTGTCAAGTTTCACGGAGCTAGCACAACCCGTGTTTGATTTAGAGTTTCAAACACATCTATCTATATAGCAGAAAACAGAGTGAAACCTAAAAATTCAAAGTGTTACTGGAAACGAACGCTTGGACCTAGAAGAGTGAAAATTGGGCAGCCAAGTGGGCTTAGTGAACTGATCATTACCACCAAGTATCATCAAGATTTGGTGAAAAAATGTTTGCTGAGATTTCAGCAAACGAGAATTTTTTTGGAAGCTTGGCAACCCCTTTCAAACGAAAGTGTTCTTCGCCAGTCTCTGCATGGGGTACTTCAAGAGGAAACAAACCATAGAGATAGAACTTAGAACTACTTCATTTTTTCAAGTTTCACGGAGCTAGCACAAACCGTGTTTGATTTAGAGTTTCGAGACATCTATCTATATAGCAGAAAACAGAGTGAAACCTAAAAATTCAAACTGTTACTGGAAACGAACGCTTGAACCTAGAAGAGTGAAAGTTGGGCAGCCAAGTGGGATTAGTGAACTGATCATTACCACCAAGTATCATCAAGATTTGGTGAAAAAATGTTTGCTGAGATTTCAGCAAACTAGTAGTTTTTTGGAAGCTTGGCAACCCCTTTCAAACGAAAGTGTTTTTCGCCAGTCTCTGCATGGGGTACTTCAAGAGGAAACAAACCATAGAGATAGAACTTAGAACTACTTCATTTTGTCAAGTTTCACAGAGCTAGCACAAACCGTGTTTGATTTAGAGTTTCAAACACATCTATCTATATAGCAGAAAACAGAGTGAAACCTAAAAATTCAAAGTGTTACTGGAAACGAACGCTTGAACCTAGAAGAGTGAAAATTGGGCAGCCAAGTGGGCTTAGTGAACTGATCATTACCACCAAGTATCATCAAGATTTGGTGAAAAAATGTTTGCTGAGATTTCAGCAAACGAGAAGTTTTTTGGAAGCTTGGCAACCCCTTTCAAACGAAAGTGTTTTTCGCCAGTCTCTGCATGGGGTACTTCAAGAGGAAACAGACCATAGAGATAGAACTTAGAACTACTTCATTTTGTCAAGTTTCAAGGAGCTAGCACAAACCGTGTTTTATTTAGAGTTTCAAACACATCTATCTATATAACAGAAAACAGAGTGAAACCTAAAAATTCAAAGTGTTACTGGAAACGAACGCTTGAACCTAGAAGAGTGAAAATTGGGCAGCCAAGTGGGCTTAGTGAACTGATCATTACCACCAAGTATCATCAAGATTTGGTGAAAAAATGTTTGCTGAGATTTCAGCAAACTAGTAGTTTTTTGGAAGCTTGGCAACCCCTTTCAAATGAAAGTGTTTTTCGCCAGTCTCTGCATGGGGTACTTCAAGAGGAAACAAACCATAGAGATAGAACTTAGAACTACTTCATTTTGTCAAGTTTCAAGGAGCTAGCACAAACCGTGTTTGATTTAGAGTTTCAAACACATCTATCTATATAACAGAAAACAGAGTGAAACCTAAAAATTCAAAGTGTTACTGGAAACGAACGCTTGAACCTAGAAGAGTGAAAATTGGGCAGCCAAGTGGGCTTAGTGAACTGATCATTACCACCAAGTATCATCAAGATTTGGTGAAAAAATGTTTGCTGAGATTTCAGCAAACGAGAAGTTTTTTGGAACCTTGGCAACCCCTTTCAAACGAAAGTGTTCTTCGCCAGTCTCTGCATGGGGTACTTCAAGAGGAAACAAACCATAGAGATAGAACTTAGAACTACTTCATTTTGTCAAGTTTCACGGAGCTAGCACAAACCGTGTTTGATTTAGAGTTTCAAACACATCTATCTATATAGCAGAAAACAGAGTGAAACCTAAAATTTCAAAGTGTTACTGGAAACGAACGCTTGAACCTAGAAGAGTGAAAATTGGGCAGCCAAGTGGGCTTAGTGAACTAATCATTACCACCAAGTATCATCAAGATTTGATGAAAAAATGTTTGCTGAGATTTCAGCAAACGAGTAGTTTTTTGGAAGCTTGGCAACCCCTTTCAAACGAAAGTGTTCTTCGCAGACTCTGCATGGGGTACTTCAAGAGGAAACAAACCATAGAGATAGAACTTAGAACTACTTCATTTTGTCAAGTTTCACGGAGCTAGCACAAACCGTGTTTGATTTAGAGTTTCAAACACATCTATCTATATAGCAGAAAACAGAGTGAAACCTAAAATTTCAAAGTGTTACTGGAAATGAACGCTTGAACCTAGAAGAGTGAAAATGGGGCAGCCAAGTGGGCTTAGTGAACTGATCATTACCACCAAGTATCATCAAGATTTTTTGAAAAAATGTTTGCTGAGATTTCAGCAAACGAGTAGTTTTTTGGAAGCTTGGCAACCCCTTTCAAACGAAAGTGTTCTTCGCCAGTCTCTGCATGGGGTACTTCAAGAGGAAACAAACCATAGAGATAGAACTTAGAACTACTTCATTTTGTCAAGTTTCACGGAGCTAGCACAAACCGTGTTTGATTTAGAGTTTCAAAGACATCTATCTATATAGCAGAAAACAGAGTGAAACTTAAAAATTCAATCAGTTACTGGAAACGAACGCTTGAACCTAGAAGAGTGAAAGTTGGGCAGCCAAGTGGGATTAGTGAACTGATCATTACCCCAAGTATCATCAAGATTTGGTGAAAAAATGTTTGCTGAGATTTCAGCAAACTAGTAGTTTTTTGGAAGCTTGGCAACCCCTTTCAAACGAAAGTGTTTTTCGCCAGTCTCTGCATGGGGTACTTCAAGAGGAAACAAACCATAGAGATAGAACTTAGAACTACTTCATTTTGTCAAGTTTCAAGGAGCTAGCACAAACCGTGTTTGATTTAGAGTTTCAAACACATCTATGTATATAACAGAAAACAGAGTGAAACCTAAAAATTCAAACTGTTACTGGAAACGAACGCTTGAACCTAGAAGAGTGAAAGTTGGGCAGCCAAGTGGGATTAGTGAACTGATCATTACCACCAAGTATCTTCAAGATTTGGTGAAAAAATATTTGCTGAGATTTCAGCAAACTAGTAGTTTTTTGGAAGCTTGGCAACCCCTTTCAAACGAAAGTGTTTTTCGACAGTCTCTGCATGGGGTACTTCAAGAGGAAACAAACCATAGAGATAGAACTTAGAACTACTTCATTTTGTCAAGTTTCACGGAGCTAGCACAAACCGTGTTTGATTTAGAGTTTCAAACACATCTATCTATATAACAGAAAACAGAGTGAAACCTAAAAATTCAAACTGTTACTGGAAACGAACGCTTGAACCTAGAAGAGTGAAAGTTGGGCAGCCAAGTGGGATTAGTGAACTGATCATTACCACCAAGTATCATCAAGATTTGGTGAAAAAATGTTTGCTGAGATTTCAGCAAACTAGTAGTTTTTTGGAAGCTTGGCAACCCCTTTCAAACGAAAGTGTTTTTCGCCAGTCTCTGCATGGGGTACTTCAAGAGGAAACAAACCATAGAGATAGAACTTAGAACTACTTCATTTTGTCAAGTTTCAAGGAGCTAGCACAAACCGTGTTTGATTTAGAGTTTCAAACACATCTATCTATATAACAGAAAACAGAGTGAAACCTAAAAATTCAAAGTGTTACTGGAAACGAACCCTTGAACCTAGAAGAGTGAAAATTGGGCAGCCAAGTGGGCTTAGTGAACTGATCATTACCACCAAGTATCATCAAGATTTGGTGAAAAAATGTTTGCTGAGATTTCAGCAAACGAGAAGTTTTTTGGAAGCTTGGCAACCCCTTTCAAACGAAAGTGTTCTTCGCCAGTCTCTGCATGGGGTACTTCAAGAGGAAACAAACCATAGAGATAGAACTTAGAACTACTTCATTTTGTCAAGTTTCACGGATCTAGCACAAACCATGTTTGATTTAGAGTTTCAAACACATCTATCTATATAGCAGAAAACAGAGTGAAACCTAAAATTTCAAAGTGTTACTGGAAACGAACGCTTGAACCTAGAAGAGTGAAAATTGGGCAGCCAAGTGGGCTTAGTGAACTGATCATTACCACGAAGTATCATCAAGATTTGGTGAAAAAATGTTTGCTGAGATTTCAGCAAACGAGTAGTTTTTTGGAAGCTTGGCAACCCCTTTCAAACGAAAGTGTTCTTCGCCAGTCTCTGCATGGGGTACTTCAAGAGGAAACAAACCATAGAGATAGAACTTAGAACTACTTCATTTTGTCAAGTTTCACGGAGCTAGCACAAACCGTGTTTGATTTAGAGTTTCAAACACATCTATCTATATAGCAGAAAACAGAGTGAAACCTAAAAATTAAAACTGTTACTGGAAACGAACGCTTGAACCTAGAAGAGTGAAAGTTGGGCAGCCAAGTGGGCTTAGTGAACTGATCATTACCACGAAGTATCATCAAGATTTGGTGAAAAAATGTTTGCTGAGATTTCAGCAAACGAGTAGTTTTTTGGAAGCTTGGCAACCCCTTTCAAACGAAAGTGTTCTTCGCCAGTCTCTGCATGGGGTACTTCAAGAGGAAACAAACCATAGAGATAGAACTTAGAACTACTTCATTTTGTCTAGTTTCACGGAGCTAGCACAAACGGTGTTTGATTTAGAGTTTCAAACACATCTATCAATATAACAGAAAACAGAGTGAAACCTAAAAATTCAAACTGTTACTGGAAACGAACGCTTGAACTTAGAAGAGTGAAAGTTGGGCAGCCAAGTGGGATTAGTGAACTGATCATTACCACCAAGTATCATCAAGATTTGGTGAAAAAATGTTTGCTGAGATTTCAGCAAACTAGTAGTTTTTTGGAAGCTTGGCAACCCCTTTCAAACGAAAGTGTTTTTCGCCAGTCTCTGCATGGGGTACTTCAAGAGGAAACAAACCATAGAGATAGAACTTAGAACTACTTCATTTTGTCAAGTTTCAAGGAGGTAGCACAAACCGTGTTTGATTTAGAGTTTCAAACACATCTATCTATATAACAAAAAACAGAGTGAAACCTAAAAATTCAAAGTGTTACTGGAAACGAACCCTTGAACCTAGAAGAGTGAAAATTGGGCAGCCAAGTGGGCTTAGTGAACTGATCATTACCACCAAGTATCATCAAGATTTGGTGAAAAAATGTTTGCTGAGATTTCAGCAAACGAGAAGTTTTTTGGAAGCTTGGCAACCCCTTTCAAACGAAAGTGTTCTTCGCCAGTCTCTGCATGGGGTACTTCAAGAGGAAACAAACCATAGAGATAGAACTTAGAACTACTTCATTTTGTCAAGTTTCACGGAGCTAGCACAAACCGTGTTTGATTTAGAGTTTCAAACACATCTATCTATATAGCAGAAAACAGAGTGAAACCTAAAATTTCAAAGTGTTACTGGAAACGAACGCTTGAACCTAGAACAGTGAAAATTGGGCAGCCAAGTGGGCTTAGTGAACTGATCATTACCACCAAGTATCATCAAGATTTGGTGAAAAAATGTTTGCTGAGATTTCAGCAAACGAGTAGTTTTTTGGAAGCTTGGCAACCCCTTTCAAACGAAAGTGTTCTTCGCCAGTCTCTGCATGGGGTACTTCAAGAGGAAACAAACCATAGAGATAGAACTTAGAACTACTTCATTTTGTCAAGTTTCACGGAGCTAGCACAAACCGTGTTTGATTTAGAGTTTCAAACACATCTATCTATATAGCAGAAAACAGAGTGAAACCTAAAAATTCAAACTGTTACTGGAAACGAACGCTTGAACCTAGAAGAGTGAAAGTTGGGCAGCCAAGTGGGATTAGTGAACTGATCATTACCACCAAGTATCATCAAGATTTGGTGAAAAAATGTTTGCTGAGATTTCAGCAAACGAGAAGTTTTTTGGAAGCTTGGCAACCCCTTTCAAACGAAAGTGTTCTTCGCCAGTCTCTGCATGGGGTACTTCAAGAGGAAACAAACCATAGAGATAGAACTTAGAACTACTTCATTTTGTCAAGTTTCACGGAGCTAGCACAAACCGTGTTTGATTTAGAGTTTCAAACACATCTATCTATATAGCAGAAAACAGAGTGAAACCTAAAATTTCAAAGTGTTACTGGAAACGAACGCTTGAACTTAGAAGAGTGAAAATTCGGCAGCCAAGTGGGCTTAGTGAACTGATCATTACCACCAACTATCATCAAGATTTGGTGAAAAAGTGTTTGCTGAGATTTCAGCAAACGAGTAGTTTTTTGGAAGCTTGGCAACCCCTTTCAAACGAAAGTGTTCTTCGCCAGTCTCTGCATGGGGTACTTCAAGAGGAAACAAACCATAGAGATAGAACTTAGAACTACTTCATTTTGTCAAGTTTCACGGAGCTAGCACAAACCGTGTTTGATTTAGAGTTTCAAACACATCTATCTATATAGCAGAAAACAGAGTGAAACCTAAAAATTCAAACTGTTACTGGAAACGAACGCTTGAACCTAGAAGAGTGAAAGTTGGGCAGCCAAGTGGGATTAGTGAACTGATCATTACCACCAAGTATCATCAAGATTTGGTGAAAAAATGTTTGCTGAGATTTCAGCAAACTAGTAGTTTTTTGGAAGCTTGGCAACCCCTTTCAAACGAAGTGTTTTTCGACAGTCTCTGCATGGGGTACTTCAAGAGGAAACAAACCATAGAGATAGAACTTAGAACTACTTCATTTTGTCAAGTTTCAAGGAGCTAGCACAAACCGTGTTTGATTTAGAGTTTCAAACACATCTATCTATATAACAGAAAACAGAGTGAAACCTAAAAATTCAAAGTGTTACTGGAAACGAACGCTTGAACCTAGAAGAGTAAAAATTGGGCAGCCAAGTGGGCTTAGTGAACTGATCATTACCACCAAGTATCATCAAGATTTGTTGAAAAAATGTTTGCTGAGATTTCAGCAAACTAGTAGTTTTTTGGAAGCTTGGCAACCCCTTTCAAACGAAAGTGTTCTTCGCCAGTCTCTGCATGGGGTACTTCAAGAGGAAACAAACCATAGAGATAGAACTTAGAACTACTTCATTTTGTCAAGTTTCACGGAGCTAGCACAAACCATGTTTGATTTAGAGTTTCAAACACATCTATCTATATAGCAGAAAACAGAGTGAAACCTAAAATTTCAAAGTGTTACTGGAAACGAACGCTTGAACCTAGAAGAGTGAAAATTGGGCAGCCAAGTGGGCTTAGTGAACTGATGATTACCACCAAGTATCATCAAGATTTGGTGAAAAAATGTTTGCTGAGATTTCAGCAAACGAGTAGTTTTTTGGAAGCTTGGCAACCCCTTTCAAACGAAAGTTTTCTTCGCCAGTCTCTGCATGGGGTACTTCAAGAGGAAACAAACCATAGAGATAGAACTTAGAACTACTTCATTTTGTCAAGTTTCACGGAGCTAGCACAAACCGTGTTTGATTTAGAGTTTCAAACACATCTATCTATATAGCAGAAAACAGAGTGAAACCTAAAATTTCAAAGTGTTACTGGAAATGAACGCTTGAACCTAGAAGAGTGAGAATTGGGCAGCCAAGTGGGCTTAGTGAACTGATTATTACCACCAAGTATCATCAAGATTTGGTGAAAAAATGTTTGCTGAGATTTCAGCAAACTAGTAGTTTTTTGGAAGCTTGGCAACCCCTTTCAAACGAAAGTGGTCTTCGCCAGTCTCTGCATGGGGTACTTCAAGAGGAAACAAACCATAGAGATAGAACTTAGAACTACTTCATTTTGTCAAGTTTCACGGAGCTAGCACAAACCGTGTTTGATTTAGAGTTTCAAACACATCTATCTATATAACAGAAAACAGAGTGAAACCTAAAAATTCAAACTGTTACTGGAAACGAACGCTTGAACCTAGAAGAGTGAAAGTTGGGCAGCCAAGTGGGATTAGTGAACTGATCATTACCACCAAGTATCATCAAGATTTGGTGAAAAAATGTTTGCTGAGATTTCAGCAAACTAGTAGTTTTTTGGAAGCTTGGCAACCCCTTTCAAACGAAAGTGTTTTTCGCCAGTCTCTGCATGGGGTACTTCAAGAGGAAACAAACCATAGAGATAGAACTTAGAACTACTTCATTTTGTCAAGTTTCAAGGAGCTAGCACAAACCGTGTTTGATTTAGAGTTTCAAACACATCTATCTATATAACAGAAAACAGAGTGAAACCTAAAAATTCAAAGTGTTACTGGAAACGAACGCTTGAACCTAGAAGAGTGAAAATTGGGCAGCCAAGTGGGCTTAGTGAACTGATCATTACCACCAAGTATCATCAAGATTTGGTGAAAAAATGTTTGCTGAGATTTCAGCAAACGAGAAGTTTTTTGGAAGCTTGGCAACCCCTTTCAAACGAAAGTGTTCTTCGCCAGTCTCTGCATGGGGTACTTCAAGAGGAAACAAACCATAGAGATAGAACTTAGAACTACTTCATTTTGTCAAGTTTCACGGAGCTAGCACAAACCATGTTTGATTTAGAGTTTCAAACACATCTATCTATATAGCAGAAAACAGAGTGAAACCTAAAATTTGAAAGTGTTACTGGAAACGAACGCTTGAACCTAGAAGAGTGAAAATTGGGCAGCCAATTGGGCTTAGTGAACTGATCATTACCACCAAGTATCATCAAGATTTGGTGAAAAAATGTTTGCTGAGATTTCAGCAAACGAGTAGTTTTTTGGAAGCTTGGCAACCCCTTTCAAACGAAAGTGTTCTTCGCCAGTCTCTGCATGGGGTACTTCAAGAGGAAACAAACCATAGAGATAGAACTTAGAACTACTTCATTTTGTCAAGTTTCACGGAGCTAGCACAAACCGTGTTTGATTTAGAGTTTCAAACACATCTATCTATATAGCAGAAAACAGAGTGAAACCTAAAATTTCAAAGTGTTACTGGAAATGAACGCTTGAACCTAGAAGAGTGAAAATTGGGCAGCCAAGTGGGCTTAGTGAACTGATCATTACCACCAAGTATCATCAAGATTTGTTGAAAAAAGGTTTGCTGAGATTTCAGCAAACGAGTAGTTTTTTGGAAGCTTGGCAACCCCTTTCAAACGAAAGTGTTCTTCGCCAGTCTCTGCATGGGGTACTTCAAGAGGAAACAAACCATAGAGATAGAACTTAGAACTACTTCATTTTGTCAAGTTTCACGGAGCTAGCACAAACCGTGTTTGATTTAGAGTTTCAAACACATCTATCTATATAACAGAAAACAGAGTGAAACCTAAAAATTCACACTGTTACTGGAAACGAACGCTTGAACTTAGAAGAGTGAAAGTTGGGCAGCCAAGTGGGATTAGTGAACTGATCATTACCACCAAGTATCATCAAGATTTGGTGAAAAAATGTTTGCTGAGATTTCAGCAAACTAGTAGTTTTTTGAAGCTTGGCAACCCCTTTCAAACGAAAGTGTTTTTCGCCAGTCTCTGCATGGGGTACTTCAAGAGGAAACAAACCATAGAGATAGAACTTAGAACTACTTCATTTTGTCAAGTTTCAAGAAGCTAGCACAAACCGTGTTTGATTTAGAGTTTCAAACACATCTATCTATATAACAGAAAACAGAGTGAAACCTAAAAATTCAAAGTGTTACTGGAAACGAACCCTTGAACCTAGAAGAGTGAAAATTGGGCAGCCAAGTGGGCTTAGTGAACTGATCATTACCACCAAGTATCATCAAGATTTGGTGAAAAAATATTTGCTGAGATTTCAGCAAACGAGAAGTTTTTTGGAAGCTTGGCAACCCCTTTCAAACGAAAGTGTTCTTCGCCAGTCTCTGCATGGGGTACTTCAAGAGGAAACAAACCATAGAGATAGAACTTAGAACTACTTCATTTTGTCAAGTTTCACGGAGCTAGCACAAACCGTGTTTGATTTAGAGTTTCAAACACATCTATCTATATAGCAGAATACAGAGTGAAACCTAAAATTTCAAAGTGTTACTGGAAACGAACGCTTGAACCTAGAAGAGTGAAAATTGGGCAGCCAAGTGGGCTTAGTGAACTGATCATTACCACCAACTATCATCAAGATTTGGTGAAAAAGTGTTTGCTGAGATTTCAGCAAACGAGTAGTTTTTTGGAAGCTTGGCAACCCCTTTCAAACGAAAGTGTTCTTCGCCAGTCTCTGCATGGGGTACTTCAAGAGGAAACAAACCATAGAGATAGAACTTAGAACTACTTCATTTTGTCAAGTTTCACGGAGCTAGCACAAACCGTGTTTGATTTAGAGTTTCAAACACATCTATCTATATAGCAGAAAACAGAGTGAAACCTAAAAATTAAAACTGTTACTGGAAACGAACGCTTGAACCTAGAAGAGTGAAAGTTGGGCAGCCAAGTGGGATTAGTGAACTGATCATTACCACCAAGTATCATCAAGATTTGGTGAAAAAATGTTTGCTGAGATTTCAGCAAACTAGTAGTTTTTTGGAAGCTTGGCAACCCCTTTCAAACGAAGTGTTTTTCGCCAGTCTCTGCATGGGGTACTTCAAGAGGAAACAAACCATAGAGATAGAACTTAGAACTACTTCATTTTGTCAAGTTTCAAGGAGCTAGCACAAACCGTGTTTGATTTAGAGTTTCAAACACATCTATCTATATAACAGAAAACAGAGTGAAACCTAAAAATTCAAAGTGTTACTGGAAACGAACGCTTGAACCTAGAAGAGTAAAAATTGGGCAGCCAAGTGGGCTTAGTGAACTGATCATTACCACCAAGTATCATCAAGATTTGTTGAAAAAATGTTTGCTGAGATTTCAGCAAACTAGTAGTTTTTTGGAAGCTTGGCAACCCCTTTCAAACGAAAGTGTTCTTCGCCAGTCTCTGCATGGGGTACTTTAAGAGGAAACAAACCATAGAGATAGAACTTAGAACTACTTCATTTTGTCAAGTTTCACCGGAGCTAGCACAAACCATGTAATTTAGAGTTTCAAACACATCTATCTATATAGCAGAAAACAGAGTGAAACCTAAAATTTCAAGGTGTTACTGGAAACGAACGCTTGAACCTAGAAGAGTGAAAATTGGGCAGCCAAGTGGGCTTAGTGAACTGATGATTACCACCAAGTATCATCAAGATTTGGTGAAAAAAATGTTTGCTGAGATTTCAGCAAACGAGTAGTTTTTTGGAAGCTTGGCAACCCCTTTCAAACGAAAGTTTTCTTCGCCAGTCTCTGCATGGGGTACTTCAAGAGGAAACAAACCATAGAGATAGAACTTAGAACTACTTCATTTTGTCAAGTTTCACGGAGCTAGCACAAACCGTGTTTGATTTAGAGTTTCAAACACATCTATCTATATAGCAGAAAACAGAGTGAAACCTAAAATTTCAAAGTGTTACTGGAAATGAACGCTTGAACCTAGAAGAGTAAAAATTGGGCAGCCAAGTGGGCTTAGTGAACTGATTATTACCACCAAGTATCATCAAGATTTGGTGAAAAAATGTTTGCTGAGACTTCAGCAAACTAGTAGTTTTTTGGAAGCTTGGCAACCCCTCTCAAACGAAAGTGGTCTTCGCCAGTCTCTGCATGGGGTACTTCAAGAGGAAACAAACCATAGAGATAGAACTTAGAACTACTTCATTTTGTCAAGTTTCACGGAGCTAGCACAAACCGTGTTTGATTTAGAGTTTCAAACACATCTATCTATATAACAGAAAACAGAGTGAAACCTAAAAATTCAAACTGTTACTGGAAACGAACGCTTGAACCTAGAAGAGTGAAAATTGGGCAGCCAAGTGGGCTTAGTGAACTGATCATTACCACCAAGTATCATCAAGATTTGGTGAAAAAATGTTTGCTGAGATTTCAGCAAACGAGAAGTTTTTTGGAAGCTTGGCAACCCCTTTCAAACGAAAGTGTTCTTCGCCAGTCTCTGCATGGGGTACTTCAAGAGGAAACAAACCATAGAGATAGAACTTAGAACTACTTCATTTTGTCAAGTTTCACGGAGCTAGCACAAACCATGTTTGATTTAGAGTTTCAAAGACATCTATCTATATAGCAGAAAACAGAGTGAAACCTAAAAATTCAATCTGTTACTGGAAACGAACGCTTGAACCTAGAAGAGTGAAAGTTGGGCAGCCAAGTGGGATTAGTGAACTGATCATTACCACCAAGTATCATCAAGATTTGGTGAAAAAAATGTTTGATGAGATTTCAGCAAACTAGTAGTTTTTTGGAAGCTTGGCAACCCCTTTCAAACGAAAGTGTTCTTCGCCAGTCTCTGCATGGGGTACTTCAACAGGAAACAAACCATAGAGATAGGACTTAGAACTACTTCATTTTGTCAAGTTTCAAGGAGCTAGCACAAACCGTGTTTGATTTAGAGTTCAAACACATCTATGTATATAACAGAAAACAGAGTGAAACCTAAAAATTCAAAGTGTTACTGGAAACGAAACCTTGAACCTAGAAGAGTGAAAATTGGGCAGCCAAGTGGGCTTAGTTAACTGATCATTACCACCAAGTATCATCAAGATTTGGTGAAAAAATGTTTGCTGAGATTTCAGCAAACGAGAAGTTTTTTGGAAGCTTGGCAACCCCTTTCAAACGAAAGTGTTCTTCGCCAGTCTCTGCATGGGGTACTTCAAGAGGAAACAAACCATAGAGATAGAACTTAGAACTACTTCATTTTGTCAAGTTTCACGGAGCTATCACAAACCATGTTTGATTTAGAGTTTCAAACCCATCTATCTATATAGCAGAAAACAGAGTGAAACCTAAAATTTGAAAGTGTTACTGGAAACGAACGCTTGAACCTAGAAGAGTGAAAATTGGGCAGCCAATTGGGCTTAGTGAACTGATCATTACCACCAAGTATCATCAAGATTTGGTGAAAAAATGTTTGCTGAGATTTCAGCAAACGAGTAGTTTTTTGGAAGCTTGGCAACCCCTTTCAAACGAAAGTGTTCTTCGCCAGTCTCTGCATGGGGTACTTCAAGAGGAAACAAACCATAGAGATAGAACTTAGAACTACTTCATTTTGTCAAGTTTCACGGAGCTAGCACAAACCGTGTTTGATTTAGAGTTTCAAAGACATCTATCTATATAGCAGAAAACAGAGTGAAACCTAAAAATTCAATCTGTTACTGGAAACGAACGCTTGAACCTAGAAGAGTGAAAGTTGGGCAGCCAAGTGGGATTAGTGAACTGATCATTACCACCAAGTATCATCAAGATTTGGTGAAAAAAATGTTTGCTGAGATTTCAGCAAACTAGTAGTTTTTTGGAAGCTTGGCAACCCCTTTCAAACGAAAGTGTTCTTCGCCATTCTCTGCATGGGGTACTTCAAGAGGAAACAAACCATAGAGATAGAACTTAGAACTACTTCATTTTGTCAAGTTTCAAGGAGCTAGCACAAACCGTGTTTGATTTAGAGTTTCAAACACATCTATGTATATAACAGAAAACAGAGTGAAACCTAAAAATTCAAAGTGTTACTGGAAACGAACGCTTGAACCTAGAAGAGTGAAAGTTGGGCAGCCAAGTGGATTAGTGAACTGATCATTACCACCAAGTATCATCAAGATTTGGTGAAAAAATGTTTGCTGAGATTTCAGCAAACTAGTAGTTTTTTGGAAGCTTGGCAACCCCTTTCAAACGAAAGTGTTTTTCGCCAGTCTCTGCATGGGGTACTTCAAGAGGAAACAAACCATAGAGATAGAACTTAGAACTACTTCATTTTGTCAAGTTTCAAGGAGCTAGCACAAACCGTGTTTGATTTAGAGTTTCAAACACATATATGTATATAACAGAAAACAGAGTGAAACCTAAAAATTCAAAGTGTTACTGGAAACGAACGCTTGAACCTAGAAGACTGAAAATTGGGCAGCCAAGTGGGCTTAGTGAACTGATCATTACCACCAAGTATCATCAAGATTTGGTGAAAAAATGTTTGCTGAGATTTCAGCAAACTAGTAGTTTTTTGGAAGCTTGGCAACCCCTTTCAAACGAAAGTGTTCTTCGCCAGTCTCTGCATGGGGGACTTCAAGAGGAAACAAACCATAGAGATAGAACTTAGAACTACTTCATTTTGTCAAGTTTCACGGAGCTAGCACAAACCGTGTTTGATTTAGAGTTTCAAAGACATCTATCTATATAACAGAAAACAGAGTGAAACCTAAAAATTCACACTGTTACTGGAAACGAACGCTTGAACCTAGAAGAGTAAAAATGGGGCAGCCAAGTGGGCTTAGTGAACTGATCATTACCACCAAGTATCATCAAGATTTGGTGAAAAAATGTTTGCTGAGATTTCAGCAAACGAGAAGTTTTTTGGAAGCTTGGCAACCCCTTTCAAACGAAAGTGTTCTTCGCCAGTCTCTGCATGGGGTACTTCAAGAGGAAACAAACCATAGAGATAGAACTTAGAACTACTTCATTTTGTCAAGTTTCACGGAGCTAGCACAAACCATGTTTGATTTAGAGTTTCAAACACATCTATCTATATAGCAGAAAACAGAGTGAAACCTAAAATTTGAAAGTGTTACTGGAAACGAACGCTTGAACCTAGAAGAGTGAAAATTGGGCAGCCAATTGGGCTTAGTGAACTGATCATTACCACCAAGTATCATCAAGATTTGGTGAAAAAATGTTTGCTGAGATTTCAGCAAACGAGTAGTTTTTTGGAAGCTTGGCAACCCCTTTCAAACGAAAGTGTTCTTCGCCAGTCTCTGCATGGGGTACTTCAAGAGGAAACAAACCATAGAGATAGAACTTAGAACTACTTCATTTTGTCAAGTTTCACGGAGCTAGCACAAACCGTGTTTGATTTAGAGTTTCAAAGACATCTATCTATATAGCAGAAAACAGAGTGAAACCTAAAAATTCAATCTGTTACTGGAAACGAACGCTTGAACCTAGAAGAGTGAAAGTTGGGCAGCCAAGTGGGATTAGTGAACTGATCATTACCACCAAGTATCATCAAGATTTGGTGAAAAAATGTTTGCTGAGATTTCAGCAAACTAGTAGTTTTTTGGAAGCTTGGCAACCCCTTTCAAACGAAAGTGTTCTTCGCCATTCTCTGCATGGGGTACTTCAAGAGGAAACAAACCATAGAGATAGAACTTAGAACTACTTCATTTTGTCAAGTTTCAAGGAGCTAGCACAAACCGTGTTTGATTTAGAGTTTCAAACACATCTATGTATATAACAGAAAACAGAGTGAAACCTAAAAATTCAAAGTGTTACTGGAAACGAACGCTTGAACCTAGAAGAGTGAAAGTTGGGCAGCCAAGTGGATTAGTGAACTGATCATTACCACCAAGTATCATCAAGATTTGGTGAAAAAAATGTTTGCTGAGATTTCAGCAAACTAGTAGTTTTTTGGAAGCTTGGCAACCCCTTTCAAACGAAAGTGTTCTTCGCCAGTCTCTGCATGGGGGACTTCAAGAGGAAACAAACCATAGAGATAGAACTTAGAACTACTTCATTTTGTCAAGTTTCACGGAGCTAGCACAAACCGTGTTTGATTTAGAGTTTCAAAGACATCTATCTATATAACAGAAAACAGAGTGAAACCTAAAAATTCACACTGTTACTGGAAACGAACGCTTGAACCTAGAAGAGTAAAAATGGGGCAGCCAAGTGGGCTTAGTGAACTGATCATTACCACCAAGTATCATCAAGATTTGGTGAAAAAATGTTTGCTGAGATTTCAGCAAACGAGAAGTTTTTTGGAAGCTTGGCAACCCCTTTCAAACGAAAGTGTTCTTTGCCAGTCTCTGCATGGGGTACTTCAAGAGGAAACAAACCATAGAGATAGAACTTAGAACTACTTCATTTTGTCAAGTTTCACGGAGCTAGCACAAACCATGTTTGATTTAGAGTTTCAAACACATCTATCTATATAGCAGAAAACAGAGTGAAACCTAAAATTTGAAAGTGTTACTGGAAACGAACGCTTGAACCTAGAAGAGTGAAAATTGGGCAGCCAATTGGGCTTAGTGAACTGATCATTACCACCAAGTATCATCAAGATTTGGTGAAAAAATGTTTGCTGAGATTTCAGCAAACGAGTAGTTTTTTGGAAGCTTGGCAACCCCTTTCAAACGAAAGTGTTCTTCGCCAGTCTCTGCATGGGGTACTTCAAGAGGAAACAAACCATAGAGATAGAACTTAGAACTACTTCATTTTGTCAAGTTTCACGGAGCTAGCACAAACCGTGTTTGATTTAGAGTTTCAAAGACATCTATCTATATAGCAGAAAACAGAGTGAAAACCTAAAAATTCAATCTGTTACTGGAAACGAACGCTTGAACCTAGAAGAGTGAAAGTTGGGCAGCCAAGTGGGATTAGTGAACTGATCATTACCACCAAGTATCATCAAGATTTGGTGAAAAAATGTTTGCTGAGATTTCAGCAAACTAGTAGTTTTTTGGAAGCTTGGCAACCCCTTTCAAACGAAAGTGTTCTTCGCCATTCTCTGCATGGGGTACTTCAAGAGGAAACAAACCATAGAGATAGAACTTAGAACTACTTCATTTTGTCAAGTTTCAAGGAGCTAGCACAAACCGTGTTTGATTTAGAGTTTCAAACACATCTATGTATATAACAGAAAACAGAGTGAAACCTAAAAATTCAAAGTGTTACTGGAAACGAACGCTTGAACCTAGAAGAGTGAAAGTTGGGCAGCCAAGTGAATTAGTGAACTGATCATTACCACCAAGTATCATCAAGATTTGGTGAAAAAATGTTTGCTGAGATTTCAGCAAACTAGTAGTTTTTTGGAAGCTTGGCAACCCCTTTCAAACGAAAGTGTTTTTCGCCAGTCTCTGCATGGGGTACTTCAAGAGGAAACAAACCATAGAGATAGAACTTAGAACTACTTCATTTTGTCAAGTTTCAAGGAGCTAGCACAAACCGTGTTTGATTTAGAGTTTCAAACACATCTATGTATATAACAGAAAACAGAGTGAAACCTAAAAATTCAAAGTGTTACTGGAAACGAACGCTTGAACCTAGAAGACTGAAAATTGGGCAGCCAAGTGGGCTTAGTGAACTGATCATTACCACCAAGTATCATCAAGATTTGGTGAAAAAATGTTTGCTGAGATTTCAGCAAACTAGTAGTTTTTTGGAAGCTTGGCAACCCCTTTCAAACGAAAGTGTTCTTCGCCAGTCTCTGCATGGGGGACTTCAAGAGGAAACAAACCATAGAGATAGAACTTAGAACTACTTCATTTTGTCAAGTTTCACGGAGCTAGCACAAACCGTGTTTGATTTAGAGTTTCAAAGACATCTATCTATATAACAGAAAACAGAGTGAAACCTAAAAATTCACACTGTTACTGGAAACGAACGCTTGAACCTAGAAGAGTAAAAATGGGGCAGCCAAGTGGGCTTAGTGAACTGATCATTACCACCAAGTATCATCAAGATTTGGTGAAAAAATGTTTGCTGAGATTACAGCAAACAAGTAGTTTTTTGGAAGCTTGGCAACCCCCTACAAATGAAAGTGTTTTTCGCCAGTCTCTGCATGGGGTACTTCAAGAGGAAACAAACCATAGAGATAGAACTTAGAACTACTTCATTTTGTCAAGTTTCAAGGAGCTAGCACAATCCGTGTTTGATTTAGAGTTTCAAACACATCTATGTATATAACAGAAAACAGAGTGAAACCTAAAAATTCAAACTGTTACTGGAAACGAACGCTTGAACCTAGAAGAGTGAAAATTGGGCAGCCAAGTGGGATTAGTGAACTGATCATTACCACCAAGTATCATCAAGATTTGGTGAAAAAATGTTTGCTGAGATTTCAGCATACGAGTAGTTTTTTGGAAGCTTGGCAACCCCTTTCAAACGAAAGTGTTCTTCGCCAGTCTCTGCATGGGGTACTTCAAGATTAAACAAACCATAGAGATAGAACTTAGAACTACTTCATTTTGTCAAGTTTCACGGAGCTAGCACAAACCATGTTTGATTTAGTGTTTCAAACACATCTATCTATATAGCAGAAAACAGAGTGAAACCTAAAATTTGAAAGTGTTACTGGAAACGAACGCTTGAACCTAGAAGAGTGAAAATTGGGCAGCCAATTGGGCTTAGTGAACTGATCATTACCACCATTATCATCAAGATTTGGTGAAAAAATGTTTTCTGAGATTTCAGCAAACGAGTAGTTTTTTGGAAGCTTGGCAACCCCTTTCAAACGAAAGTGTTCTTCGCCAGTCTCTGCATGGGGTACTTCAAGAGGAAACAAACCATAGAGATAGAACTTAGAACTACTTCATTTTGTCAAGTTTCACGGAGCTAGCACAAACCGTGTTTGATTTAGAGTTTCAAACACATCTATCTATATAGCAGAAAACAGAGTGAAACCTAAAATTTCAAAGTATTACTGGAAATGAATGCTTGAACCTAGAAGAGTGAAAATTGGGCAGCCAAGTGGGCTTAGTGAACTGATCATTACCACCAAGTATCATCAAGATTTGGTGAAAAAATGTTTGCTGAGATTTCAGCAAACGAGTAGTTTTTTGGAAGCTTGGCAACCCCTTTCAAACCAAAGTGTTCTTCGCCAGTCTCTGCATGGGGTACTTCAAGAGGAAACAAACCATAGAGATAGAACTTAGAACTACTTCATTTTGTCAAGTTTCACGGAGCTAGCACAAACCGTGTTTGATTTAGAGTTTCAAAGACATCTATCTATATAGCAGAAAACAGAGTGAAACCTAAAAATTCAATCTGTTACTGGAAACGAACGCTTGAACCTAGAAGAGTGAAAGTTGGGCAGCCAAGTGGGATTAGTGAACTGATCATTACCACCAAGTATCATCAAGATTTGGTGAAAAAATGTTTGATGAGATTTCAGCAAACTAGTAGTTTTTTGGAAGCTTGGCAACCCCTTTCAAACGAAAGTGTTCTTCGCCAGTCTCTGCATGGGGTACTTCAAGAGGAAACAAACCATAGAGATAGAACTTAGAACTACTTCATTTTGTCAAGTTTCAAGGAGCTAGCACAAACCGTGTTTGATTTAGAGTTCAAACACATCTATGTATATAACAGAAAACAGAGTGAAACCTAAAAATTCAAAGTGTTACTGGAAACGAACGCTTGAACCTAGAAGAGTGAAAGTTGGGCAGCCAAGTGGGATTAGTGAACTGATCATTACCACCAAGTATCATCAAGATTTGGTGAAAAAATGTTTGCTGAGATTTCAGCAAACTAGTAGTTTTTTGGTAGCTTGGCAACCCCTTTCAAACGAAAGTGTTTTTCGCCAGTCTCTGCATGGGGTACTTCAAGAGAAAACAAACCATAGAGATAGAACTTAGAACTACTTCATTTTGTCAAGTTTCAAGGAGCTAGCACAAACCGTGTTTGATTTAGAGTTTCAAACACATCTATGTATATAACAGAAAACAGAGTAAAACCTAAAAATTCAAAGTGTTACTGGAAACGAACGCTTGAACCTAGAAGAGTGAAAATTGGGCAGCCAAGTGGGCTTAGTGAACTGATCATTACCACCAAGTATCATCAAGATTTGGTGAAAAAATGTTTGCTGAGATTTCAGCAAACTAGTAGTTTTTTGGAAGCTTGGCAACCCTTTCAAACGAAAGTGTTCTTCGCCAGTCTCTGCATGGGGGACTTCAAGAGGAAACAAACCATAGAGATAGAACTTAGAACTACTTCATTTTGTCAAGTTTCACGGAGCTAGCACAAACCGTGTTTGATTTAGAGTTTCAAAGACATCTATCTATATAACAGAAAACAGAGTGAAACCTAAAAATTCAAACTGTTACTGGAAACGAACGCTTGAACCTAGAAGAGTAAAAATTGGGCAGCCAAGTGGGCTTAGTGAACTGATCATTACCACCAAGTATCATCAAGATTTGGTGAAAAAATGTTTGCTGAGATTACAGCAAACTAGTAGTTTTTTGGAAGCTTGGCAACCCCCTTCAAATGAAAGTGTTTTTCGCCAGTCTCTGCATGGGGTACTTCAAGAGGAAACAAACCATAGAGATAGAACTTAGAACTACTTCATTTTGTCAAGTTTCACGGAGCTAGCACAAACCGTGTTTGATTTAGAGTTTCAAACACATCTCTCTATATAGCAGAAAACAGAGTGAAACCTAAAATTTCAAAGTGTTACTGGAAACGAACGCTTGAACCTAGAAGAGTGAAAATTGGGCAGCCAAGTGGGCTTAGTGAACTGATCATTACCACCAAGTATCATCAAGATTTGGTGAAAAAATGTTTGCTGAGATTTCAGCAAACGAGTAGTTTTTTGGAAGCTTGGCAACCCCTTTCAAACGAAAGTGTTCTTCGCCAGTCTCTGCATGGGGTACTTCAAGAGGAAACAAACCATAGAGATAGAACTTAGAACTACTTCATTTTGTCAAGTTTCACGGAGCTAGCACAAACCGTGTTTAATTTAGAGTTTCAAACACATCTATCTATATAGCAGAAATCAGAGTGAAATCTAAAAATTCAAACTGTTACTGGAAACGAACGCTTTTACCTAGAAGAGTGAAAGTTGGGCAGCCAAGTGGGATTAGTGAACTGATCATTACCACCAAGTATCATCAAGATTTGGTGAAAAAATGTTTGCTGAGATTTCAGCAAACTAGTAGTTTTTTGGAAGCTTGGCAACCCCTTTCAAACGAAAGTGATTTTCGCCAGTCTCTGCATGGGGTACTTCAAGAGGAAACAAACCATAGAGATAGAACTTAGAACTACTTCATTTTGTCAAGTTTCAAGAAGCTGGCACAAACCGTGTTTGATTTAGAGTTTCAGACACATCTATCTATATAACAGAAAACAGAGTGAAACCTAAAAATTCAAACTGTTACTGGAAACGAACGCTTGAACCTAGAAGAGTAAAAATTGGGCAGCCAAGTGGGCTTAGTGAACTGATCATTACCACCAAGTATCATCAAGTTTTGGTGAAAAAATGTTTGCTGAGATTTCAGCAAACTAGTAGTATTTTGGAAGCTTGGCAACCCCTTTCAAACGAAAGTGGTCTTCGCCAGTCTCTGCATGGGGTACTTCAAGAGGAAACAAACCATAGAGATAGAACTTAGAACTACTTCATTTTGTCATGTTTCATGGAGCTAGCACAAACCGTGTTTGATTTAGAGTTTCAAACACATCTATCTATATAACAGAAAACAGAGTGAAACCTAAAAATTCAAAGTGTTACTGGAAACGAACGCTTGAACCTAGAAGAGTGAAAATTGGGCAGCCAAGTGGGCTTAGTGAACTGATCATTACCACCAAGTATCATCAAGATTTGGTGAAAAAATGTTTGCTGAGATTTCAGCAAACGAGAAGTTTTTTGGAAGCTTGGCAACCCCTTTCAAACCAAAGTGTTCTTCGCCAGTCTCTGCATGGGGTACTTCAAGAGGAAACAAACCATAGAGATAGAACTTAGAACTACTTCATTTTGTCAAGTTTCACGGAGCTAGCACAAACCGTGTTTGATTTAGAGTTTCAAAGACATCTATCTATATAGCAGAAAACAGAGTGAAACCTAAAAATTCAATCTGTTACTGGAAACGAACGCTTGAACCTAGAAGAGTGAAAGTTGGGCAGCCAAGTGGGATTAGTGAACTGATCATTACCACCAAGTATCATCAAGATTTGGTGAAAAAATGTTTGATGAGATTTCAGCAAACTAGTAGTTTTTTGGAAGCTTGGCAACCCCTTTCAAACGAAAGTGTTCTTCGCCAGTCTCTGCATGGGGTACTTCAAGAGGAAACAAACCATAGAGATAGAACTTAGAACTACTTCATTTTGTCAAGTTTCAAGGAGCTAGCACAAACCGTGTTTGATTTAGAGTTCAAACACATCTATGTATATAACAGAAAACAGAGTGAAACCTAAAAATTCAAAGTGTTACTGGAAACGAACGCTTGAACCTAGAAGAGTGAAAGTTGGGCAGCCAAGTGGGATTAGTGAACTGATCATTACCACCAAGTATCATCAAGATTTGGTGAAAAAATGTTTGCTGAGATTTCAGCAAACTAGTAGTTTTTTGGTAGCTTGGCAACCCCTTTCAAACGAAAGTGTTTTTCGCCAGTCTCTGCATGGGGTACTTCAAGAGAAAACAAACCATAGAGATAGAACTTAGAACTACTTCATTTTGTCAAGTTTCAAGGAGCTAGCACAAACCGTGTTTGATTTAGAGTTTCAAACACATCTATGTATATAACAGAAAACAGAGTAAAACCTAAAAATTCAAAGTGTTACTGGAAACGAACGCTTGAACCTAGAAGAGTGAAAATTGGACAGCCAAGTGGGCTTAGTGAACTGATCATTACCACCAAGTATCATCAAGATTTGGTGAAAAAATGTTTGCTGAGATTTCAGCAAACGAGTAGTTTTTTGGAAGCTTGGCAACCCTTTCAAACGAAAGTGTTCTTCGCCAGTCTCTGCATGGGGGACTTCAAGAGGAAACAAACCATAGAGATAGAACTTAGAACTACTTCATTTTGTCAAGTTTCACGGAGCTAGCACAAACCGTGTTTGATTTAGAGTTTCAAAGACATCTATCTATATAACAGAAAACAGAGTGAAACCTAAAAATTCAAACTGTTACTGGAAACGAACGCTTGAACCTAGAAGAGTAAAAATTGGGCAGCCAAGTGGGCTTAGTGAACTGATCATTACCACCAAGTATCATCAAGATTTGGTGAAAAAATGTTTGCTGAGATTACAGCAAACTAGTAGTTTTTTGGAAGCTTGGCAACCCCCTTCAAATGAAAGTGTTTTTTGCCAGTCTCTGCATGGGGTACTTCAAGAGGAAACAAACCATAGAGATAGAACTTAGAACTACTTCATTTTGTCAAGTTTCACGGAGCTAGCACAAACCGTGTTTGATTTAGAGTTTCAAACACATCTCTCTATATAGCAGAAAACAGAGTGAAACCTAAAATTTCAAAGTGTTACTGGAAACGAACGCTTGAACCTAGAAGAGTGAAAATTGGGCAGCCAAGTGGGCTTAGTGAACTGATCATTACCACCAAGTATCATCAAGATTTGGTGAAAAAATGTTTGCTGAGATTTCAGCAAACGAGTAGTTTTTTGGAAGCTTGGCAACCCCTTTCAAACGAAAGTGTTCTTCGCCAGTCTCTGCATGGGGTACTTCAAGAGGAAACAAACCATAGAGATAGAACTTAGAACTACTTCATTTTGTCAAGTTTCACGGAGCTAGCACAAACCGTGTTTAATTTAGAGTTTCAAACACATCTATCTATATAGCAGAAATCAGAGTGAAATCTAAAAATTCAAACTGTTACTGGAAACGAACGCTTTTACCTAGAAGAGTGAAAGTTGGGCAGCCAAGTGGGATTAGTGAACTGATCATTACCACCAAGTATCATCAAGATTTGGTGAAAAAATGTTTGCTGAGATTTCAGCAAACTAGTAGTTTTTTGGAAGCTTGGCAACCCCTTTCAAACGAAAGTGATTTTCGCCAGTCTCTGCATGGGGTACTTCAAGAGGAAACAAACCATAGAGATAGAACTTAGAACTACTTCATTTTGTCAAGTTTCAAGAAGCTGGCACAAACCGTGTTTGATTTAGAGTTTCAGACACATCTATCTATATAACAGAAAACAGAGTGAAACCTAAAAATTCAAACTGTTACTGGAAACGAACGCTTGAACCTAGAAGAGTAAAAATTGGGCAGCCAAGTGGGCTTAGTGAACTGATCATTACCACCAAGTATCATCAAGTTTTGGTGAAAAAATGTTTGCTGAGATTTCAGCAAACTAGTAGTATTTTGGAAGCTTGGCAACCCCTTTCAAACGAAAGTGGTCTTCGCCAGTCTCTGCATGGGGTACTTCAAGAGGAAACAAACCATAGAGATAGAACTTAGAACTACTTCATTTTGTCATGTTTCATGGAGCTAGCACAAACCGTGTTTGATTTAGAGTTTCAAACACATCTATCTATATAACAGAAAACAGAGTGAAACCTAAAAATTCAAAGTGTTACTGGAAACGAACGCTTGAACCTAGAAGAGTGAAAATTGGGCAGCCAAGTGGGCTTAGTGAACTGATCATTACCACCAAGTATCATCAAGATTTGGTGAAAAAATGTTTGCTGAGATTTCAGCAAACGAGAAGTTTTTTGGAAGCTTGGCAACCCCTTTCAAACGAAAGTGTTCTTCACCAGTCTCTGCATGGGGTACTTCAAGAGGAAACAAACCATAGAGATAGAACTTAGAACTACTTCATTTTGTCAAGTTTCACGGAGCTAGCACAAACCGTGTTTGATTTAGAGTTTCAAACACATCTATCTATATAGCAGAAAACAGAGTGAAACCTAAAATTTCAAAGTGTTACTGGAAACGAACGCTTGAACCTAGAAGAGTGAAAATTGGGCAGCCAAGTGGGCTTAGTGAACTGATCATTACCACCAAGTATCATCAAGATTTGGTGAAAAAATGTTTGCTGAGATTTCAGCAAACTAGTAGTTTTTTGGAAGCTTGGCAACCCCTTTCAAACGAAAGTGTTCTTCGCCAGTCTCTGCATGGGGGACTTCAAGAGGAAACAAACCATAGAGATAGAACTTAGAACTACTTCATTTTCTCAAGTTTCACGGAGCTAGCACAAACCGTGTTTGATTTAGAGTTTCAAAGACATCTATCTATATAACAGAAAACAGAGTGAAACCTAAAAATTCAAACTGTTACTGGAAACGAACGCTTGAACCTAGAAGAGTAAAAATGGGGCAGCCAAGTGGGCTTAGTGAACTGATCATTACCACCAAGTATCATCAAGATTTGGTGAAAAAATGTTTGCTGAGATTACAGCAAACAAGTAGTTTTTTGGAAGCTTGGCAACCCCCTTCAAATGAAAGTGTTTTTCGCCAGTCTCTGCATGGGGTACTTCAAGAGGAAACAAACCATAGAGATAGAACTTAGAACTACTTCATTTTGTCAAGTTTCAAGGAGCTAGCACAAACCGTGTTTGATTTAGAGTTTCAAACACATCTATGTATATAACAGAAAACAGAGTGAAACCTAAAAATTCAAACTGTTACTGGAAACGAACGCTTGAACCTAGAAGAGTGAAAGTTGGGCAGCCAAGTGGGAATAGTGAACTGATCATTACCACCAAGTATCATCAAGATTTGGTGAAAAAATGTTTGCTGAGATTTCAGCAAACGAGAAGTTTTTTGGAAGCTTGGCAACCCCTTTCAAACGAAAGTGTTCTTCTCCAGTCTCTGCATGGTTTACTTCAAGAGGAAACAAACCATAGAGATAGAACTTAGAACTACTTCATTTTGTCAAGTTTCACGGAGCTAGCACAAACCATGTTTGATTTAGTGTTTCAAACACATCTATCTATATAGCAGAAAACAGAGTGAAACCTAAAATTTGAAAGTGTTACTGGAAACGAACGCTTGAACCTAGAAGAGTGAAAATTGGGCAGCCAATTGGGCTTAGTGAACTGATCACTACCACCAAGTATCATCAAGATTTGGTGAAAAAATGTTTGCTGAGATTTCAGCAAACTAGTAGTTTTTGGAAGCTTGGCAACCCCTTTCAAACGAAAGTGTTTTTCGCCAGTCTCTGCATGGGGTACTTCAAGAGGAAACAAACCATAGAGATAGAACTTAGAACTACTTCATTTTGTCAAGTTTCAAGGAGCTAGCACAAACCGTGTTTGATTTAGAGTTTCAAACACATCTACGTATATAACAGAAAACAGAGTGAAACCTAAAAATTCAAACTGTTACTGGAAACGAACGCTTGAACCTAGAAGAGTGAAAGTTGGGCAGCCAAGTGGGATTAGTGAACTGATCATTACCACCAAGTATCATCAAGATTTGGTGAAAAAATGTTTGCTGAGATTTCAGCAAACGAGTAGTTTTTTGGAAGCTTGGCAACCCCTTTCAAACGAAAGTGTTTTTCGCCAGTCTCTGCATGGGGTACTTCAAGAGGAAACAAACCATAGAGATAGAACTTAGAACTACTTCATTTTGTCAAGTTTCAAGGAGCTAGCACAAACCGTGTTTGATTTAGAGTTTCAAACACATCTATCTATATAACAGAAAACACAGTGAAACATAAAAATTCAAACTGTTACTGGAAACGAAAGCTTGAACCTAGAAGAGTAAAAATTGGGCAACCAAGTGGGCTTAGTGAACTGATCATTACCACCAAGTATCATCAAGATTTGGTGAAAAAATGTTTGCTGAGATTTCAGAAAACTAGTAGTTTTTTGGAAGCTTGGCAACCCCTTTCAAACGAATGTGGTATTCGCCAGTCTCTGCATGGGGTACTTCAAGAGGAAACAATCCATAGAGATAGAACTTAGAACTACTTCATTTTGTCAAGTTTTACGGAGCTAGCACAAACCGTGTTTGATTTAGAGTTTCAAACACATCTCTCTATATAGCAGAAAACAGAGTGAAACCTAAAATTTCAAAGTGTTACTGGAAACGAACGCTTGAACCTAGAAGAGTGAAAATTGGGCAGCCAAGTGGGCTTAGTGAACTGATCATTACCACCAAGTATCATCAAGATTTGGTGAAAAAATATTTGCTGAGATTTCAGCAAACGAGTAGTTTTTTGGAAGCTTGGCAACCCCTTTCAAACGAAAGTGTTCTTCGCCAGTCTCTGCATGGGGTACTTCAAGAGGAAACAAACCATAGAGATAGAACTTAGAACTACTTCATTTTGTCAAGTTTCACGGAGCTAGCACAAACCGTGTTTGATTTAGAGTTTCAAACACATCTATCTATATAGCAGAAAACAGAGTGAAATCTAAAAATTCAAACTGTTACTGGAAACGAACGCTTTTACCTAGAAGAGTGAAAGTTGGGCAGCCAAGTGGGATTAGTGAACTGATCATTACCACCAAGTATCATCAAGATTTGGTGAAAAAATATTTGCTGAGATTTCAGCAAACTAGTAGTTTTTTGGAAGCTTGGCAACCCCTTTCAAACGAAAGTGATTTTCGCCAGTCTCTGCATGGGGTACTTCAAGAGGAAACAAACCATAGAGATAGAACTTAGAACTACTTCATTTTGTCAAGTTTCAAAGAGCTGGCACAAACCGTGTTTGATTTAGAGTTTCAAACACATCTATCTATATAACAGAAAACAGAGTGAAACCTAAAAATTCAAAGTGTTACTGGAAACGAACACTTGAACCTAGAATAGTGAAAATTGGGCAGCCAAGTGGGCTTAGTGAACTGATCATTACCACCAAGTATCATCAAGATTTGGTGAAAAAACGTTTGCTGAGATTTCAGCAAACGAGAAGTTTTTTGGAAGCTTGGCAACCCCTTTCAAACGAAAGTGTTCTTCGGCTGTCTCTGCATGGGGTACTTCAAGAGGAAACAAACCATAGAGATAGAACTTAGAACTACTTCATTTTGTCAAGTTTCACGGAGCTAGCACAAACCGTGTTTGATTTAGGGTTTCAAAGACATCTATCTATATAGCAGAAAACAGAGTGAAACCTAAAAATTCAAACTGTTACTGGAAACGAACGCTTGAACCTAGAAGAGTGAAAGTTGGGCAGCCAAGTGGGATTAGTGAACTGATCATTACCACCAAGTATCATCAAGATTTGGTGAAAAAATGTTTGCTGAGATTTCAGCAAACTAGTAGTTTTTTGGAAGCTTGGCAACCCCTTTCAAACGAAAGTGTTCTTCGCCAGTCTCTGCATGGGGTACTTCAAGAGGAAACAAACCATAGAGATAGAACTTAGAACTACTTCATTTTGTCAAGTTTCAAGGAGCTAGCAAAAACCGTGTTTGATTTAGAGTTTCAAACACATCTATCTATGTAACAGAAAACAGAGTGAAACCTAAAATTTCAAACTGTTACTGGAAATGAACGCTTGAACCTAGAAGAGTAAAAATTGGGCAGCCAAGTGGGCTTAGTGAACTGATCATTACCACCAAGTATCATCAAGATTTGGTGAAAAAATGTTTGCTGAAATTTCAGCAAACTAGTAGTTTTTTGGAAGCTTGGCAACCCCTTTCAAACGAAAGTGGTCTTCGCCAGTCTCTGCATGGGGTACTTCAAGAGGAAACAAACCATAGAGACAGAACTTAGAACTACTTCATTTTGTCAAGTTTCAAGCAGCTAGCACAAACCGTGTTTGATTTAGAGTTTCAAAGATATCTATCTATATAGCAGAAAACAGAGTGAAACCTAAAAATTCAAAGTGTTACTGGAAACGAACGCTTGAACCTAGAAGAGTGAAAATTGGGCAGCCAAGTGGGCGTAGTGAACTGATCATTACCACCAAGTATCATCAAGGTTTGGTGAAAAAATGTTTGCTGAGATTTCAGCAAAGGAGTAGTTTTTTGGAAGCTTGGCAACCCCTTTCAAACGAAAGTGTTTTTCGCCAGTCTCTGCATGGGGTACTTCAAGAGGAAACAAACCATAGAGATAGAACTTAGAACTACTTCATTTTGTCAAGTTTGAAGGAGCTAGCACAAACCGTGTTTGATTTAGAGTTTCAAACACATCTATCTATATAACAGAAAACAGAGTGAAACCTAAAAATTCAAAGTGTTACTGGAAACGAACGCTTGAACCTAGAAGAGTGAAAGTTGGACAGCCAAGTGGGATTAGTGAACTGATCATTACCACCAAGTATCATCAAGATTTGGTGAAAAAATGTTTGCTGAGATTTCAGCAAACTAGTAGTTTTTTGGAAGCTTGGCAACCCCTTTCAAACGAAAGTGTTCTTCGCCAGTCTCTGCATGGGGTACTTCAAGAGGAAACAAACCATAGAGATAGTACTTAGAACTACTTCATTTTGTCAAGTTTCACGGACCTAGCACAAACCGTGTTTGATTTAGAGTTTCAAACACATCTATCTATATAGCAGAAAACAGAGTGAAACCTAAAAATTCAAACTGTTACTGGAAACGAACGCTTGAACCTAGAAGAGTGAAAGTTGGGCAGCCAAGTGGGATTAGTGAACTGATCATTACCACCAAGTATCATCAAGATTTGGTGAAAAAATGTTTGCTGAGATTTCAGCAAACTAGTAGTTTTTTGGAAGCTTGGCAACCCCTTTCAAACGAAAGTGTTTTTCGCCAGTCTCTGCATGGGGTACTTCAAGAGGAAACAAACCATAGAGATAGAACTTAGAACTACTTCATTTTGTCAAGTTTCAAGGAGCTAGCACAAACCGTGTTTGATTTAGAGTTTCAAACACATCTATCTATATAACAGAAAACAGAGTGAAACCTAAAAATTCAAAGTGTTACTGGAAACGAACGCTTGAACCTAGAAGAGTGAAAGTTGGGCAGCCAAGTGGGATTAGTTAACTGATCATTACCACCAAGTATCATCAAGATTTGGTGAAAAAAAGTTTGCTGAGATTTCAGCAAACGAGTAGTTTTTTGGAAGCTTGGCAACCCCTTTCAAACGAAAGTGTTCTTCGCCAGTCTCTGCATGGGGTACTTCAAGAGGAAACAAACCATAGAGATAGAACTTAGAACTACTTCATTTTGTCAAGTTTCACGGAGCTAGCACAAACCGTGTTTGATTTAGAGTTTCAAACACATCTATCTATATAGCAGAAAACAGAGTGAAACCTAAAAATTCAAACTGTTACTGGAAACGAACGCTTGAACCTAGAAGAGTAAAAATTGGGCAGCCAAGTGGGCTTAGTGAACTGATCATTACCACCAAGTATCATCAAGATTTGGTGAAAAAATGTTTGCTGAAATTTCAGCAAACTAGTAGTTTTTTGGAAGCTTGGCAACCCCTTTCAAACGAAAGTGGTCTTCGCCAGTCTCTGCATGGGGTACTTCAAGAGGAAACAAACCATAGAGACAGAACTTAGAACTACTTCATTTTGTCAAGTTTCAAGCAGCTAGCACAAACCGTGTTTGATTTAGAGTTTCAAAGATATCTATCTATATAGCAGAAAACAGAGTGACACCTAAAAATTCAAAGTGTTACTGGAAACGAACGCTTGAACCTAGAAGAGTGAAAATTGGGCAGCCAAGTGGGCGTAGTGAACTGATCATTACCACCAAGTATCATCAAGGTTTGGTGAAAAAATGTTTGCTGAGATTTCAGCAAAGGAGTAGTTTTTTGGAAGCTTGGCAACCCCTTTCAAACGAAAGTGTTTTTCGCCAGTCTCTGCATGGGGTACTTCAAGAGGAAACAAACCATAGAGATAGAACTTAGAACTACTTCATTTTGTCAAGTTTGAAGGAGCTAGCACAAACCGTGTTTGATTTAGAGTTTCAAACACATCTATCTATATAACAGAAAACAGAGTGAAACCTAAAAATTCAAAGTGTTACTGGAAACGAACGCTTGAACCTAGAAGAGTGAAAGTTGGACAGCCAAGTGGGATTAGTGAACTGATCATTACCACCAAGTATCATCAAGATTTGGTGAAAAAATGTTTGCTGAGATTTCAGCAAACTAGTAGTTTTTTGGAAGCTTGGCAACCCCTTTCAAACGAAAGTGTTCTTCGCCAGTCTCTGCATGGGGTACTTCAAGAGGAAACAAACCATAGAGATAGAACTTAGAACTACTTCATTTTGTCACGTTTCACGGACCTAGCACAAACCGTGTTTGATTTAGAGTTTCAAACACATCTATCTATATAGCAGAAAACAGAGTGAAACCTAAAAATTCAAACTGTTACTGGAAACGAACGCTTGAACCTAGAAGAGTGAAAGTTGGGCAGCCAAGTGGGATTAGTGAACTGATCATTACCACCAAGTATCATCAAGATTTGGTGAAAAAATGTTTGCTGAGATTTCAGCAAACTAGTAGTTTTTTGGAAGCTTGGCAACCCCTTTCAAACGAAAGTGTTTTTCGCCAGTCTCTGCATGGGGTACTTCAAGAGGAAACAAACCATAGAGATAGAACTTAGAACTACTTCATTTTGTCAAGTTTCAAGGAGCTAGCACAAACCGTGTTTGATTTAGAGTTTCAAACACATCTATCTATATAACAGAAAACAGAGTGAAACCTAAAAATTCAAAGTGTTACTGGAAACGAACGCTTGAACCGAGAAGAGTGAAAGTTGGGCAGCCAAGTGGGATTACTTAACTGATCATTACCACCAAGTATCATCAAGATTTGGTGAAAAAATGTTTGCTGAGATTTCAGCAAACGAGTAGTTTTTTGGAAGCTTGGCAACCCCTTTCAAACGAAAGTGTTCTTCGCCAGTCTCTGCATGGGGTACTTCAAGAGGAAACAAACCATAGAGATAGAACTTAGAACTACTTCATTTTGTCAAGTTTCACGGAGCTAGCACAAACCGTGTTTGATTTAGAGTTTCAAACACATCTATCTATATAGCAGAAAACAGAGTGAAACCTAAAAATTCAAACTGTTACTGGAAATGAACGCTTGAACCTAGAAGAGTGAAAGTTGGGCAGCCAAGTGGGATTAGTTAACTGATCATTACCACCAAGTATCATCAAGATTTGGTGAAAAAATGTTTGCTGAGATTTCAGCAAACTAGTAGTTTTTTGGAAGCTTGGCAACCCCTTTCAAACGAAAGTGTTTTTCGCCAGTCTCTGCATGGGGTACTTCAAGAGGAAACAAACCATAGAGATAGAACTTAGAACTACTTCATTTTGTCAAGTTTCAAGGAGCTAGCACAAACCGTGTTTGATTTAGAGTTTCAAACACATCTATCTATATAACAGAAAACAGAGTGAAACCTAAAAATTCAAAGTGTTACTGGAAACGAACGCTTGAACCTAGAAGAGTGAAAACTGGGCAGCCACGTGGGATTAGTGAACTGATCATTACCACTAAGTATCATCAAGATTTGGTGAAAAAATGTTTGCTGAGATTTCAGCAAACTAGTAGTTTTTTGGAAGCTTGGCAACCCTTTTCAAACGGAAGTGTTTCTCGCCAGTCTCTGCATGGTGTACTCCAAGAGGAAACAAACCATAGAGATAGAACTTAGAACTACTTCATTTGGTCAAGTTTCAAGGAGCTAGCACAAACCGTGTTTGATTTAGAGTTTCAAACACATCTATCTATATAGCAGAAAACAGAGTGAAACCTAAAAATTCAAAGTGTTACTGGAAACGAACGCTTGAACCTAGAAGAGTGAAAATTGGGCAGCCAAGTGGGCTTAGTGAACTGATCATTACCACCAAGTATCATCAAGATTTGGTGAAAAAATGTTTGCTGAGATTTCAGCAAACGAGTAGTTTTTTGGAAGCTTGGCAACCCCTTTCAAACGAAAGTGTTCTTCGCCAGTCTCTGCATGGGGTACTTCAAGAGGAAACAAACCATAGAGATAGAACTTAGAACTACTTCATTTTGTCAAGTTTCACGGAGCTAGCACAAACCGCGTTTGATTTAGAGTTTCAAACACATCTATCTATATAGCAGAAAACAGAGTGAAACCTAAAAATTCAAACTGTTACTGGAAACGAACGCTTGAACCTAGAAGAGTGAAAGTTGGGCAGCCAAGTGGGATTAGTGAACTGATCATTACCACCAAGTATCATCAAGATTTGGTGAAAAAATGTTTGCTGAGATTTCAGCAAACTAGTAGTTTTTTGGAAGCTTGGCAACCCCTTTCAAACGAAAGTGTTTTTCGCCAGTCTCTGCATGGGGTACTTCAAGAGGAAACAAACCATAGAGATAGAACTTAGAACTACTTCATTTTGTCAAGTTTCAAGGAGCTAGCACAAACCGTGTTTGATTTAGAGTTTCAAACACATCTATCTATATAACAGAAAACAGAGTGAAACCTAAAAATTCAAACTGTTACTGGAAACGAACGCTTGAACCTAGAAGAGTAAAAATTGGGCAGCCAAGTGGGCTTAGTGAACTGATCATTACCACCAAGTATCATCAAGATTTGGTGAAAAAATGTTTGCTGAGATTTCAGCAAACTAGTAGTTTTTTGGAAGCTTGGCAACCCCTTTTAAACGAAAGTGGTCTTCGCCAGTTTCTGCATGGGGTACTTCAAGAGGAAACAAACCATAGAGATAGAACTTAGAACTACTTCATTTTGTCAAGTTTCACGGAGCTAGCACAAACCGTGTTTGATTTAGAGTTTCAAACACATCTATCTATATAGCAGAAAACAGAGTGAAACCTAAAATTTCAAAGTGTTACTGGAAACGAACGCTTGAACCTAGAAGAGTGAAAATTGGGCAGCCAAGTGGGCTTAGTGAACTGATCATTACCACAAAGTATCATCAAGATTTGGTGAAAAAATGTTTGCTGAGATTTCAGCAAACGAGTAGTTTTTTGGAAGCTTGGCAACCCCTTTCAAACGAAAGTGTTCTTCGCCAGTCTCTGCATGGGGTACTTCAAGAGGAAACAAACCATAGAGATAGAACTAGAACTACTTCATTTTGTCAAGTTTCACGGAGCTAGCACAAACCGTGTTTGATTTAGAGTTTCAAAGACATCTATCTATATAGCAGAAAACAGAGTGAAACCTAAAAATTCAAACTGTTACTGGAAACGAACGCTTGAACCTAGAAGAGTGAAAGTTGGGCAGCCAAGTGGGATTAGTGAACTGATCATTACCACCAAGTATCATCAAGATTTGGTGAAAAAATATTTGCTGAGATTTCAGCAAACTAGTAGTTTTTTGGAAGCTTGGCAACCCCTTTCAAACGACAGTGTTCTTCGCCAGTCTCTGCATGGGGTACTTCAAGAGGAAACAAACCATAGAGATAGAACTTAGAACTACTTCATTTTGTCAAGTTTCAAGGAGCTAGCACAAACCGTGTTTGATTTAGAGTTTCAAACACATCTATCTATGTAACAGAAAACAGAGTGAAACCTAAAATTTCAAACTGTTACTGGAAACGAACGCTTGAACCTAGAAGAGTAAAAATTGGGCAGCCAAGTGGGCTTAGTGAACTGATCATTACCACCAAGTATCATCAAGATTTGGTGAAAAAATGTTTGCTGAAATTTCAGCAAACTAGTAGTTTTTTGGAAGCTTGGCAACCCCTTTCAAACGAAAGTGGTCTTCGCCAGTCTCTGCATGGGGTACTTCAAGAGGAAACAAACCATAGAGACAGAACTTAGAACTACTTCATTTTGTCAAGTTTCAAGCAGCTAGCACAAACCGTGTTTGATTTAGAGTTTCAAAGATATCTATCTATATAGCAGAAAACAGAGTGAAACCTAAAAATTCAAAGTGTTACTGGAAACGAACGCTTGAACCTAGAAGAGTGAAAATTGGGCAGCCAAGTGGGCTTAGTGAACTGATCATTACCACCAAGTATCATCAAGGTTTGGTGAAAAAATGTTTGCTGAGATTTCAGCAAAGGAGTAGTTTTTTGGAAGCTTGGCAATCCCTTTCAAACGAAAGTGTTTTTCGCCAGTCTCTGCATGGGGTACTTCAAGAGGAAACAAACCATAGAGATAGAACTTAGAACTACTTCATTTTCTCAAGTTTCAAGGAGCTAGCACAAACCATGTTTGATTTAGAGTTTCAAACACATCTATCTATATAACAGAAAACAGAGTGAAACCTAAAAATTCAAAGTGTTACTGGAAACGAACGCTTGAACCTAGAAGAGTGAAAGTTGGACAGCCAAGTGGGATTAGTGAACTGATCATTACCACCAAGTATCATCAAGATTTGGTGAAAAAATGTTTGCTGAGATTTCAGCAAACTAGTAGTTTTTTGGAAGCTTGGCAACCCCTTTCAAACGAAAGTGTTCTTCGCCAGTCTCTGCATGGGGTACTTCAAGAGGAAACAAACCATAGAGATAGAACTTAGAACTACTTCATTTTGTCAAGTTTCACGGAGCTAGCACAAACCGTGTTTGATTTAGAGTTTCAAACACATCTATCTATATAACAGAAAACAGAGAGAAACCTAAAAATTCAAACTGTTAC
This sequence comes from Callospermophilus lateralis, assembly GCF_048772815.1. Classification (NCBI taxonomy): domain Eukaryota; kingdom Metazoa; phylum Chordata; class Mammalia; order Rodentia; family Sciuridae; genus Callospermophilus; species Callospermophilus lateralis. Next base: position 50,342 of record NW_027514220.1, read on the forward strand.
TGGAAACGAATGCTTGAACCTAGAAGAGTGAAAGTTGGGCAGCCAAGTGGGATTAGTGAACTGATCATTACCACCAAGCATCATCAAGATTTGGTGAAAAAATGTTTGCTGAGATTTCAGCAACCTAGTAGTTTTTTGGAAGCTTGGCAACCCCTTTCAAACGAAAGTGTTCTTCGCCAGTCTCTGCATGGGGTACTTCAAGAGGAAACAAACCATAGAGATAGAACTTAGAACTACTTCATTTTGTCAAGTTTCACGGAGCTAGCACAAACCGTGTTTGATTTAGAGTTTCAAACACATCTATCTATATAGCAGAAAACAGAGTGAAACCTAAAAATTCAAACTGTTACTGGAAACGAACGCTTGAACCTAGAAGAGTGAAAGTTGGGCAGCCAAGTGGGATTAGTGAACTGATCATTACCACCAAGTATCATCAAGATTTGGTGAAAAAATGTTTGCTGAAATTTCAGCAAACGAGTAGTTTTTTGGAAGCTTGGCAAACCCTTTCAAACGAAAGTGTTCTTCGCCAGTCTCTGCATGGGGTACTTCAAGAGGAAACAAACCATAGAGATAGAACTTAGAACTACTTCATTTTGTCAAGTTTCACGGAGCTAGCACAAACCGTGTTTGATTTAGAGTTTCAAACACATCTATCTATATAGCAGAAAACAGAGTGAAACCTAAAAATTCAAACTGTTACTGGAAAGGAACGCTTGAACCTAGAAGAGTGAAAGTTGGGCAGCCAAGTGGGATTAGTGAACTGATCATTACCACCAAGTATCATCAAGATTTGGTGAAAAAATGTTTGCTGAGATTTCAGCAAAGTAGTAGTTTTTTGGAAGCTTGGCAACCCCTTTCAAACGAAAGTGTTTTTCGAGAGTCTCTGCATGGGGTACTTCAAGAGGAAACAAACCATAGAGACAGAACTTAGAACTACTTCATTTTGTCAAGTTTCAAGGAGCTAGCACAAACCGTGTTTGATTTAGAGTTTCAAACACATCTATCTATATAACAGAAAACAGAGTGAAACCTAAAAATTCAAAGTGTTACTGGAAACGAACGCTTGAACCTAGAAGAGTGAAAATTGGGCAGCCAAGTGGGCTTAGTGATCTGATCATTACCACCAAGTATCATAAAGATTTGGTGAAAAAATGTTTGCTGAGATTTCAGCAAACTAGTAGTTTTTTGGAAGCTTGGCAACCCCTTTCAAAAAAAGTGTTTTTCGCCAGTCTCTGCATGGGGTACTTCAAGAGGAAACAAACCATAGAGATAGAACTTAGAACTACTTCATTTTGTCAAGTTTCACGGAGCTAGCACAAACCGTGTTTGATTTAGAGTTTCAAACACATCTATCTATATAACAGAAAACAGAGAGAAACCTAAAAATTCAAACTGTTACTGGAAACGAACGCTTGAACCTAGAAGAGTAAAAGTTGGGCAGCCAAGTGGGATTAGTTAACTGATCATTACCACCAAGCATCATCAAGATTTGGTGAAAAAATGTTTGCTGAGATTTCAGCAAACTAGTAGTTTTTTGGAAGCTTGGCAACCCCTTTCAAACGAAAGTATTTTTCGCCAGTCTCTGCATGGGGTACTTCAAGAGGAAACAAACCATAGAGATAGAACTTAGAACTACTTCATTTTGTCAAGTTTCACGGAGCTAGCACAAACCTTGTTTGATTTAGAGTATCAAACACATCTATCTATATAACAGAAAACAGAGTGGAACCTAAAAATTCAAAGTGTTACTGGAAACGAACGCTTGAACCTAGAAGAGTGAAAATTGGGCAGCCAAGTGGGCTTAGTGAACTGATCATTACCACCAAGTATCATCAAGATTTGGTGAAAAAACGTTTGCTGAGATTTCAGCAAACGAGAAGTTTTTTGGAAGCTTGGCAACCCCTTTCAAACGAAAGTGTTCTTCGCCAGTCTCTGCATGGGGTACTTCAAGAGGAAACAAACCATAGAGATACAACTTAGAACTACTTCATTTTGTCAAGTTTCACGGAGCTAGCACAAACCGTATTTGATTTAGAGTTTCAAACACATCTATCTATATAGCAGAAAACAGAGTGAAACCTAAAATTTCAAAGTGTTACGGGAAACGAACGCTTGATCCTAGAAGAGTGAAAATTGGGCAGCCAAGTGGGCTTAGTGAACTGATCATTACCACCAAGTATCATCAAGATTTGGTGAAAAAATGTTTGCTGAGATTTCAGCAAACGAGTAGTTTTTTCGAAGCTTGGCAACCCCTTTCAAACGAAAGTGTTCTTCGCCAGTCTCTGCATGGGGTACTTCAAGAGGAAACAAACCATAGAGATAGAACTTAGAACTACTTCATTTTGTCAAGTTTCACGGAGCTAGCACAAACCGTGTTTGATTTAGAGTTTCAAACACATCTATCTATATAGCAGAAAACAGAGTGAAACCTAAAATTTCAAAGTGTTACGGGAAACGAACGCTTGAACCTAGAAGAGTGAAAGTTGGGCAGCCAAGTGGGATTAGTGAACTGATCATTACCACCAAGTATCATCAAGATTTGGTGAAAAAATGTTTGCTTTGATTTCAGCAAACTAGTAGTTTTTTGGAAGCTTGGCAAGCCCTTTCAAACGAAAGTGTTCTTCGCCAGTCTCTGCATGGGGTACTTCAAGAGGAAACAAACCATAGAGATAGAACTTAGAACTACTTCATTTTGTCAAGTTTCACGGAGCTAGCACAAACCGTGTTTGATATAGAGTTTCAAACACATCTATCTATATAGCAGAAAACAGAGTGAAACCTAAAAATTCAAAGTGTTACTGGAAACGAACGCTTGAACCTAGAAGAGTGAAAGTTGGGCAGCCAAGTGGGATTAGTGAACTGATCATTACCACCAAGTATCATCAAGATTTGGTGAAAAAATGTTTGCTGAGATTTCAGCAAACTAGTAGTTTTTTGGAAGCTTGGCAACCCCTTTCAAACGAAAGTGTTTTTCGCCAGTCTCTGCATGGGGTACTTCAAGAGGAAACAAACCATAGAGATAGAACTTAGAACGACTTCATTTTGTCAAGTTTCACGGAGCTAGCACAAACCGTGTTTGATTTAGAGTTTCAAACACATCTATCTATATAACAGAAAACAGAGAGAAACCTAAAAATTCAAACTGTTACTGGAAACGAACGCTTGAACCTAGAAGAGTAAAAGTTGGGCAGCCAAGTGGGATTAGTTAACTGATCATTACCACCAAGCATCATCAAGATTTGGTGAAAAAATGTTTGCTGAGATTTCAGCAAACTAGTAGTTTTTTGGAAGCTTGGCAACCCCTTTCAAACGAAAGTATTTTTCGCCAGTCTCTGCATGGGGTACTTCAAGAGGAAACAAACCATAGAGATAGAACTTAGAACTACTTCATTTTGTCAAGTTTCAAGGAGCTAGCACAAACCTTGTTTGATTTAGAGTATCAAACACATCTATCTATATAACAGAAAACAGAGTGAAACCTAAAAATTCAAAGTGTTACTGGAAACGAACGCTTGAACCTAGAAGAGTGAAAATTGGGCAGCCAAGTGGGCTTAGTGAACTGATCATTACCACCAAGTATCATCAAGATTTGGTGAAAAAACGTTTGCTGAGATTTCAGCAAACGAGAAGTTTTTTGGAAGCTTGGCAACCCCTTTCAAACGAAAGTGTTCTTCGCCAGTCTCTGCATGGGGTACTTCAAGAGGAAACACACCATAGAGATAGAACTTACAACTACTTCATTTTGTCAAGTTTCAAGGAGCTAGCACAAACCGTGTTTGATTTAGAGTTTCAAACACATCTATCTATATAACAGAAAACAGAGTGAAACCTAAAAATTCAAAGTGTTACTGGAAACGAACGCTTGAACTTAGAAGAGTGAAAATTGGGCAGCCAAGTGGGCTTAGTGAACTGATCATTACCACCAAGTATCATCAAGATTTGGTGAAAAAACGTTTGCTGAGATTTCAGCAAACCAGTAGTTTTTTGGAAGCTTGGCAACCCCTTTCAAACGAAAGTGTTTTTCGCCAGTCTCTGCATGGGGTACTTCAAGAGGAAACAAACCATAGAGATAGAACTTAGAACTACTTCATTTTGGCAAGTTTCACGGAGCTAGCACAAACCGTGTTTGATTTAGAGTTTCAAAGACATCTATCTATATAGCAGACAACAGAGTGAAACCTAAAAATTCAAAGTGTTACTGGAAACGAACGCTTGAACCTAGAAGAGTGAAAGTTGGGCAGCCAAGTGGGATTAGTGAACTGATCATTACCACCAAGTATCATCAAGATTTGGTGAAAAAATGTTTGCTGAGATTTCAGCAAACTAGTAGTTTTTTGGAAGCTTGGCAACCCCTTTCAAACGAAAGTGTTTTTCGCCAGTCTCTGCATGGGGTACTTCAAGAGGAAACAAACCATAGAGATAGAACTTAGAACTACTTCATTTTGTCAAGTTTCACGGAGCTAGCACAAACCGTGTTTGATTTAGAGTTTCAAACACATCTATCTATATAACAGAAAACAGAGAGAAACCTAAAAATTCAAACTGTTACTGGAAACGAACGCTTGAACCTAGAAGAGTAAAAGTTGGGCAGCCAAGTGGGATTAGTTAACTGATCATTACCACCAAGCATCATCAAGATTTGGTGAAAAAATGTTTGCTGAGATTTCAGCAAACTAGTAGTTTTTTGGAAGCTTGGCAACCCCTTTCAAACGAAAGTATTTTACGCCAGTCTCTGCATGGGGTACTTCAAGAGGAAACAAACCATAGAGATAGAACTTAGAACTACTTCATTTTGTCAAGTTTCAAGGAGCTAGCACAAACCTTGTTTGATTTAGAGTATCAAACACATCTATCTATATAACAGAAAACAGAGTGAAACCTAAAAATTCAAAGTGTTACTGGAAACGAACGCTTGAACCTAGAAGAGTGAAAATTGGGCAGCCAAGTGGGCTTAGTGAACTGATCATTACCACCAAGTATCATCAAGATTTGGTGAAAAAACGTTTGCTGAGATTTCAGCAAACGAGAAGTTTTTTGGAAGCTTGGCAACCCCTTTCAAACGAAAGTGTTCTTCGCCAGTCTCTGCATGGGGTACTTCAAGAGGAAACAAACCATAGAGATAGAACTTAGAACTACTTCATTTTGTCAAGTTTCACGGAGCTAGCACAAACCGTGTTTGATTTAGAGTTTCAAACACATCTATCTATATAGCAGAAAAAAGAGTGAAACCTAAAATTTCAAAGTGTTACGGGAAACGAACGCTTGATCCTAGAAGAGTGAAAATTGGGCAGCCAAGTGGGCTTAGTGAACTGATCATTACCACCAAGTATCATCAAGATTTGGTGAATAAATGTTTGCTGAGATTTCAGCAAACGAGTAGTTTTTTCGAAGCTTGGCAACCCCTTTCAAACGAAAGTGTTCTTCGCCAGTCTCTGCATGGGTACTTCAAGAGGAAACAAACCATAGAGATAGAACTTAGAACTACTTCATTTTGTCAAGTTTCACGGAGCTAGCACAAACCGTGTTTGATTTAGAGTTTCAAACACATCTATCTATATAGCAGAAAACAGAGTGAAACCTAAAATTTCAAAGTGTTACGGGAAACGAACGCTTGAACCTAGAAGAGTGAAAGTTGGGCAGCCAAGTGGGATTAGTGAACTGATCATTACCACCAAGTATCATCAAGATTTGGTGAAAAAATGTTTGCTGTGATTTCAGCAAACTAGTAGTTTTTTGGAAGCTTGGCAAGCCCTTTCAAACGAAAGTGTTCTTCGCCAGTCTCTGCATGGGGTACTTCAAGAGGAAACAAACCATAGAGATAGAACTTAGAACTACTTCATTTTGTCAAGTTTCACGGAGCTAGCACAAACCGTGTTTGATTTAGAGTTTCAAACACATCTATCTATATAGCAGAAAACAGAGTGAAACCTAAAAATTCAAACTGTTACTGGAAACGAACGCTTGAACCTAGAAGAGTGAAAGTTGGGCAGCCAAGTGGGATTAGTGAACTGATCATTACCACCAAGTATCATCAAGATTTGGTGAAAAAATGTTTGCTGAGATTTCAGCAAACTAGTAGTTTTTTGGAAGCTTGGCAACCCCTTTCAAACGAAAGTGTTTTTCGCCAGTCTCTGCATGGGGTACTTCAAGAGGAAACAAACCATAGAGATAGAACTTAGAACTACTTCATTTTGTCAAGTTTCACGGAGCTAGCACACACCGTGTTTGATTTAGAGTTTCAAACACATCTATCTATATAGCAGAAAACAGAGTGAAACCTAAAAATTCAAACTGTTACTGGAAACGAACGCTTGAACCTAGAAGAGTGAAAGTTGGACAGCCAAGTGGGCTTAGTGAACTGATCATTACCACCAAGTATCATCAAGATTTGGTGAAAAAATGTTTGCTGAGATTTCAGCAAACGAGTAGTTTTTTGGAAGCTTGGCAACCCCTTTCAAACGAAAGTGTTCTTCGCCAGTCTCTGCATGGGGTACTTCAAGAGGAAACACACCATAGAGATAGAACTTACAACTACTTCATTTTGTCAAGTTTCAAGGAGCTAGCACAAACCGTGTTTGATTTAGAGTTTCAAACACATCTATCTATATAGCAGAAAACAGAGTGAAACCTAAAATTTCAAAGTGTTACTGGAAACGAACGCTTGAACTTAGAAGAGTGAAAATTGGGCAGCCAAGTGGGCTTAGTGAACTGATCATTACCACCAAGTATCATCAAGATTTGGTGAAAAAATGTTTGCTGAGATTTCAGCAAACGAGTAGTTTTTTGGAAGCTTGGCAACCCCTTTCAAACGAAAGTGTTTTTCGCCAGTCTCTGCATGGGGTACTTCAAGAGGAAACAAACCATAGAGATAGAACTTAGAACTACTTCATTTTGGCAAGTTTCACGGAGCTAGCACAAACCGTGTTTGATTTAGAGTTTCAAAGACATCTATCTATATAGCAGACAACAGAGTGAAACCTAAAAATTCAAAGTGTTACTGGAAACGAACGCTTGAACCTAGAAGAGTGAAAGTTGGGCAGCCAAGTGGGATTAGTGAACTGATCATTACCACCAAGTATCATCAAGATTTGGTGAAAAAATGTTTGCTGAGATTTCAGCAAACGAGTAGTTTTTTGGAAGCTTGGCAACCCCTTTCAAACGAAAGTGTTCTTCGCCAGTCTCTGCATGGGGTACTTCAAGAGGAAACAAACCATAGAGATAGAACTTAGAACTACTTCATTTTGTCAAGTTTCACGGAGCTAGCACAAACCGTGTTTGATTTAGAGTTTCAAACACATCTATCTATATAGCAGAAAACAGAGTGAAACCTAAAATTTCAAACTGTTACTGGAAACGAACGCTTGAACCTAGAAGAGTGAAAATTGGGCAGCCAAGTGGGCTTAGTGAACTGATCATTACCACCAAGTATCATCAAGATTTGGTGAAAAAACGTTTGCTGAGATTTCAGCAAACGAGAAGTTTTTTGGAAGCTTGGCAACCCCTTTCAAACGAAAGTGTTCTTCGCCAGTCTCTGCATGGGGTACTTCAAGAGGAAACAAACCATAGAGATAGAACTTAGAACTACTTCATTTTGTCAAGTTTCACGGAGCTAGCACAAACCGTGTTTGATTTAGAGTTTCAAACACATCTATCTATATAGCAGAAAAAAGAGTGAAACCTAAAATTTCAAAGTGTTACGGGAAACGAACGCTTGATCCTAGAAGAGTGAAAATTGGGCAGCCAAGTGGGCTTAGTGAACTGATCATTACCACCAAGTATCATCAAGATTTGGTGAATAAATGTTTGCTGAGATTTCAGCAAACGAGTAGTTTTTTCGAAGCTTGGCAACCCCTTTCAAACGAAAGTGTTCTTCGCCAGTCTCTGCATGGGTACTTCAAGAGGAAACAAACCATAGAGATAGAACTTAGAACTACTTCATTTTGTCAAGTTTCACGGAGCTAGCACAAACCGTGTTTGATTTAGAGTTTCAAACACATCTATCTATATAGCAGAAAACAGAGTGAAACCTAAAATTTCAAAGTGTTACGGGAAACGAACGCTTGAACCTAGAAGAGTGAAAGTTGGGCAGCCAAGTGGGATTAGTGAACTGATCATTACCACCAAGTATCATCAAGATTTGGTGAAAAAATGTTTGCTGTGATTTCAGCAAACTAGTAGTTTTTTGGAAGCTTGGCAAGCCCTTTCAAACGAAAGTGTTCTTCGCCAGTCTCTGCATGGGGTACTTCAAGAGGAAACAAACCATAGAGATAGAACTTAGAACTACTTCATTTTGTCAAGTTTCACGGAGCTAGCACAAACCGTGTTTGATTTAGAGTTTCAAACACATCTATCTATATAGCAGAAAACAGAGTGAAACCTAAAAATTCAAACTGTTACTGGAAACGAACGCTTGAACCTAGAAGAGTGAAAGTTGGGCAGCCAAGTGGCATTAGTGAACTGATCATTACCACCAAGTATCATCAAGATTTGGTGAAAAAATGTTTGCTGAGATTTCAGCAAACTAGTAGTTTTTTGGAAGCTTGGCAACCCCTTTCAAACGAAAGTGTTTTTCGCCAGTCTCTGCATGGGGTACTTCAAGAGGAAACAAACCATAGAGATAGAACTTAGAACTACTTCATTTTGTCAAGTTTCACGGAGCTAGCACACACCGTGTTTGATTTAGAGTTTCAAACACATCTATCTATATAGCAGAAAACAGAGTGAAACCTAAAAATTCAAACTGTTACTGGAAACGAACGCTTGAACCTAGAAGAGTGAAAGTTGGACAGCCAAGTGGGCTTAGTGAACTGATCATTACCACCAAGTATCATCAAGATTTGGTGAAAAAATGTTTGCTGAGATTTCAGCAAACGAGTAGTTTTTTGGAAGCTTGGCAACCCCTTTCAAACGAAAGTGTTCTTCGCCAGTCTCTGCATGGGGTACTTCAAGAGGAAACACACCATAGAGATAGAACTTACAACTACTTCATTTTGTCAAGTTTCAAGGAGCTAGCACAAACCGTGTTTGATTTAGAGTTTCAAACACATCTATCTATATAGCAGAAAACAGAGTGAAACCTAAAATTTCAAAGTGTTACTGGAAACGAACGCTTGAACTTAGAAGAGTGAAAATTGGGCAGCCAAGTGGGCTTAGTGAACTGATCATTACCACCAAGTATCATCAAGATTTGGTGAAAAAATGTTTGCTGAGATTTCAGCAAACGAGTAGTTTTTTGGAAGCTTGGCAACCCCTTTCAAACGAAAGTGTTTTTCGCCAGTCTCTGCATGGGGTACTTCAAGAGGAAACAAACCATAGAGATAGAACTTAGAACTACTTCATTTTGGCAAGTTTCACGGAGCTAGCACAAACCGTGTTTGATTTAGAGTTTCAAAGACATCTATCTATATAGCAGACAACAGAGTGAAACCTAAAAATTCAAAGTGTTACTGGAAACGAACGCTTGAACCTAGAAGAGTGAAAGTTGGGCAGCCAAGTGGGATTAGTGAACTGATCATTACCACCAAGTATCATCAAGATTTGGTGAAAAAATGTTTGCTGAGATTTCAGCAAACGAGTAGTTTTTTGGAAGCTTGGCAACCCCTTTCAAACGAAAGTGTTCTTCGCCAGTCTCTGCATGGGGTACTTCAAGAGGAAACAAACCATAGAGATAGAACTTAGAACTACTTCATTTTGTCAAGTTTCACGGAGCTAGCACAAACCGTGTTTGATTTAGAGTTTCAAACACATCTATCTATATAGCAGAAAACAGAGTGAAACCTAAAATTTCAAACTGTTACTGGAAACGAACGCTTGAACCTAGAAGAGTGAAAATTGGGCAGCCAAGTGGGCTTAGTGAACTGATCAGTACCACCAAGTATCATCAAGATTTGGTGAAAAAATGTTTGCTGAGATTCCAGCAAACGAGTAGTTTTTTCGAAGCTTGGCAACCCCTTTCAAACGAAAGTGTTCTTCGCCAGTCTCTGCATGGGGTACTTCAAGAGGAAACAAACCATAGAGATAGAACTTAGAACTACTTCATTTTGTCACGTTTCACGGAGCTAGCACAAACCGTGTTTGATTTAGAGTTTCAAACACATCTATCTATATAGCAGAAAACAGAGTGAAACCTAAAATTTCAAAGTGTTACTGGAAACGAACGCTTGAACCTAGACGAGTGAAAATTGGGCAGCCAAGTGGGCTTAGTGAACTGATCATTACGACCAAGTATCATCAAGATTTGGTGAAAAAATGTTTGCTGAGATTTCAGCAAACGAGTAGTTTTTTCGAAGCTTGGCAACCCCTTTCAAACGAAAGTGTTCTTCGCCAGTCTCTGCATGGGGTACTTCAAGAGGAAACAAACCATAGAGATAGAACTTAGAACTACTTCATTTTGTCAATTTCACGGAGCTAGCACAAACCGTGTTTGATTTAGAGTTTCAAACACATCTATCTATATAACAGAAAACAGAGTGAAACCTAAAAATTCAAACTGTTACTGGAAACGAACGCTTGAACCTAGAAGAGTGAAAGTTGGGCAGCCAAGTGGGCTTAGTGAACTGATCATTACCACCAAGTATCATCAAGATTTGGTGAAAAAATGTTTGCTGAGATTTCAGAAAATTGGAAGTTTTTTGGAATCTTGGCAACCCCTTTCAAACGAAAGTGTTTTTCGCCAGTCTCTGCATGGGGTACATCAAGAGGAAACAAACCATAGAGATAGAACTTAGAACTACTTCATTTTGTCAAGTTTCAAGGAGCTAGCACAAACCGTGTTTGATTTAGAGTTTCAAACACATCTATCTATATAACAGAAAACAGAGTGAAACCTAAAAATTCAAAGTGTTACTGGAAACGAACGCTTGAACCTAGAAGAGTGAAAATTGGGCAGCGAAGTGGGCTTAGTGAACTGATCATTACCACCAAGTATCATCAAGATTTGGTGAAAAAATGTTTGCTGAGATTTCAGCAAACGAGAAGTTTTTTGGAAGCTTGGCAACCCCTTTCAAACGAAAGTGTTCTTCGCCAGTCTCTGCATGGGGTACTTCAAGAGGAAACAAACCATAGAGATAGAACTTAGAACTACTTCATTTTGTCACGTTTCACGGAGCTAGCACAAACCGTGTTTGATTTAGAGTTTCAAACACATCTATCTATATAGCAGAAAACAGAGTGAAACCTAAAATTTCAAAGTGTTACTGGAAACGAACGCTTGAACCTAGACGAGGGAAAATTGGGCAGCCAAGTGGGCTTAGTGAACTGATCATTACCACCAAGTATCATCAAGATTTGGTGAAAAAATGTTTGCTGAGATTTCAGCAAACTAGTAGTTTTTTGGAAGCTTGGCAACCCCTTTCAAACGAAAGTGTTCTTCGCCACTCTCTGCATGGGGTACTTCAAGAGGAAACAAACCATAGAGATAGAAATTAGAACTACTTCATTTTGTCAAGTTTCACGGAGCTAGCACAAACCGTGTTTGATTTAGAGTTTCAAACACATCTATCTATATAACAGAAAACAGAGTGAAACCTAAAAATTCAAACTGTTACTGGAAACGAACGCTTGAACCTAGAAGAGTGAAAGTTGGGCAGCCAAGTGGGCTTAGTGAACTGATCATTACCACCAAGTATCATCAAGATTTGGTGAAAAAATGTTTGCTGAGATTTCAGGAAACTAGTAGTTTTTTGGAAGCTTGGCAACCCCTTTCAAACGAAAGTGTTTTTCGCCAGTCTCTGCATGGGGTACTTCAAGAGGAAACAAACCATAGAGATAGAACTTAGAACTACTTCATTTTGTCAAGTTTCAAGGAGCTAGCACAAACCGTGTTTGATTTAGAGTTTCAAACACATCTATCTATATAACAGAAAACAGAGTGAAACCTAAAAATTCAAAGTGTTACTGGAAACGAACGCTTGAACCTAGAAGAGTGAAAATTGGGCAGCCAAGTGGGCTTAGTGAACTGATCATTACCACCAAGTATCATCAAGATTTGGTGAAAAAATGTTTGCTGAGATTTCAGCAAACGAGAAGTTTTTTGGAAGCTTGGCAACCCCTTTCAAACGAAAGTGTTCTTCGCCAGTCTCTGCATGGGGTACTTCAAGAGGAAACAAACCATAGAGATAGAACTTAGAACTACTTCATTTTGTCAAGTTTCACGGAGCTAGCACAAACCGTGTTTGATTTAGAGTTTCAAACACATCTATCTATATAGCAGAAAACAGAGTGAAACCTAAAATTTCAAACTGTTACTGGAAACGAACGCTTGAACCTAGAAGAGTGAAAGTTGGGCAGCCAAGTGGGCTTAGTGAACTGATCATTACCACCAAGTATCATCAAGATTTGGTGAAAAAATGTTTGCTGAGATTTCAGAAAATTGGTAGTTTTTTGGAAGCTTGGCAACCCCTTTCAAACGAAAGTGTTTTTCGCCAGTCTCTGCATGGGGTACTTCAAGAGGAAACAAACCATAGAGATAGAACTTAGAACTACTTCATTTTGTCAAGTTTCACGGAGCTAGCACAAACCGTGTTTGATTTAGAGTTTCAAACACATCTATCTATATAACAGAAAACAGAGTGAAACCTAAAAATTCAAACTGTTACTGGAAACGAACGCTTGAACCTAGAAGAGTGAAAGTTGGGCAGCCAAGTGGGATTAGTGAACTGATCATTACCACCAAGTATCATCAAGATTTGGTGAAAAAATGTTTGCTGAGATTTCAGCAAACTAGGAGTTTTTTGGAAGCTTGGCAACCCCTTTCAAACGAAAGTGTTTTTCGCCAGTCTCTGCATGGGGTACTTCAAGAGGAAACAAACCATAGAGATAGAACTAAGAACTACTTCATTTTGTCAAGTTTCACGGGGCTAGCACAAACCGTGTTTGATTTAGAGTTTCAAACACATCTATCTATATAGCAGAAAACAGAGTGAAACCTAAAATTTCAAACTGTTACTGGAAACGAAAGCTTGAACCTAGAAGAGTGAAAATTGGGCAGCCAAGTGGGCTTAGTGAACTGATCATTACCACCAAGTATCATCAAGATTTGGTGAAAAAATGTTTGCTGAGATTTCAGCAACCGAGTAGTTTTTTCTAAGCTTGGCAACCCCTTTCAAACGAAAGTGTTCTTCGCCAGTCTCTGCATGGGGTACTTCAAGAGGAAACAAACCATAGAGATAGAACTTAGAACTACTTCATTTTGTCAAGTTTCACGGAGCTAGCACAAACCGTGTTTGATTTAGAGTTTCAAACACATCTATCTATATAGCAGAAAACAGAGTGAAACCTAAAATTTCAAACTGTTACTGGAAACGAACGCTTGAACCTAGAAGAGTGAAAATTGGGCAGCCAAGTGGGCTTAGTGAACTGATCATTACCACCAAGTATCATCAAGATTTGGTGAAAAAATGTTTGCTGAGATTTCAGCAAACGAGAAGTTTTTTGGAAGCTTGGCAACCCCTTTCAAACGAAAGTGTTCTTCGCCAGTCTCTGCATGGGGTACTTCAAGAGGAAACAAACCATAGAGATAGAACTTAGAACTACTTCATTTTGTCAAGTTTCACGGAGCTAGCACAAACCGTGTTTGATTTAGAGTTTCAAACACATCTATCTATATAGCAGAAAACAGAGTGAAACCTAAAATTTCAAACTGTTACTGGAAACGAACGCTTGAACCTAGAAGAGTGAAAGTTGGGCAGACAAGTGGGCTTAGTGAACTGATCATTACCACCAAGTATCATCAAGATTTGGTGAAAAAATGTTTGCTGAGATTTCAGCAAACTAGTAGTTTTTTGGAAGCTTGGCAACCCCTTTCAAACGAAAGTGTTCTTCGCCAGTCTCTGCATGGGGTACTTCAAGAGGAAACAAACCATAGAGATAGAACTTAGAACTACTTCATTTTGTCAAGTTTCACGGAGCTAGCACAAACCGTGTTTGATTTAGAGTTTCAAACACATCTATCTATATAGCAGAAAACAGAGTGAAACCTAAAATTTCAAACTGTTACTGGAAACGAACGCTTGAACCTAGAAGAGTGAAAGTTGGGCAGCCAAGTGGGCTTAGTGAACTGATCATTACCACCAAGTATCATCAAGATTTGGTGAAAAAATGTTTGCTGAGATTTCAGCAAAAGAGTAGTTTTTTGGAAGCTTGGCAACCCCTTTCAAACAAAAGTGTTTTTCGCCAGTCTCTGCATGGGGTACTTCAAGAGGAAACAAACCATAGAGATAGAACTTAGAACTACTTCATTTTGTCAAGTTTCACGGAGCTAGCACAAACCGTGTTTGATTTAGAGTTTCAAAGACATCTATCTATATAGCAGAAAACAGAGTGAAACCTAAAAATTCAAACTGTTACTGGAAACGAACGCTTGAACCTAGAAGAGTGAAAGTTGGGCAGAAAAGTGGGATTAGTGAACTGATCATTACCACCAAGTATCATCAAGATTTGGTGAAAAAATGTTTGCTGAGATTTCAGCAAACTAGTAGTTTTTTGGAAGCTTGGCAACCCCTTTCAAACGAAAGTGTTCTTCGCCAGTCTCTGCATGGGGTACTTCAAGAGGAAACAAATCATAGAGATAGAACTTAGAACTACTTCATTTTGGCAAGTTTCACGGAGCTATCACAAACCGTGTTTGATTTAGAGTTTCAAAGACATCTATCTATATAGCAGAAAACAGAGTGAAACCTAAAAATTCAAACTGTTACTGGAAACGAACGCTTGAACCTAGAAGAGTGAAAGTTGGGCAGCCAAGTGGGATTAGTGAACTGATCATTACCACCAAGTATCATCAAGATTTGGTGAAAAAATGTTTGCTGAGATTTCAGCAAACTAGTAGTTTTTTGGAAGCTCGGCAACCCCTTTCAAACGAAAGTGTTTTTCGCCAGTCTCTGCATGGGGTACTTCAAGAGGAAACAAACCATAGAGATAGAACTTAGAACTACTTCATTTTGTCAAGTTTCAAGGAGCTAGCACAAACCGTGTTTGATTTAGAGTTTCAAACACATCTATCTATATAACAGAAAACAGAGTGAAACCTAAAAATTCAAAGTGTTACTGGAAACGAACGCTTGAACCTAGAAGAGTGAAAGTTGGGCAGCCAAGTGGGATTAGTGAACTCATCATTACCACCAAGTATCATCAAGATTTGGTGAAAAAATGTTTGCTGAGATTTCAGCAAACGAGTAGTTTTTTGGAAGCTTGGCAACCCCTTTCAAACGAAAGTGTTCTTCGCCAGTCTCTGCATGGGGTACTTCAAGAGGAAACAAACCATAGAGATAGAACTTAGAACTACTTCATTTTGTCAAGTTTCACGGAGCTAGCACAAACCGTGTTTGATTTAGAGTTTCAAACACATCTATCTATATAGCAGAAAACAGAGTGAAACCTAAAATTTCAAACTGTTACTGGAAACGAACGCTTGAACATAGAAGAGTGAAAGTTGGGCAGCCAAGTGGGCTTAGTGAACTGATCATTACCACCAAGTATCATCAAGTTTTGGTGAAAAAATGTTTGCTGAGATTTCAGAAAATTGGTAGTTTTTTGGAAGCTTGGCAACCCCTTTCAAACGAAAGTGTTTTTCGCCAGTCTCTGCATGGGGTACTTCAAGAGGAAACAAACCATAGAGATAGAACTTAGAACTACTTCATTTTGTCAAGTTTCACGGAGCTAGCACAAACCGTGTTTGATTTAGAGTTTCAAACACATCTATCTATATAACAGAAAACAGAGTGAAACCTAAAAATTCAAACTGTTACTGGAAACGAACGCTTGAACCTAGAAGAGTGAAAGTTGGGCAGCCAAGTGGGATTAGTGAACTGATCATTACCACCAAGTATCATCAAGATTTGGTGAAAAAATGTTTGCTGAGATTTCAGCAAACTAGGAGTTTTTTGGAAGCTTGGCAACCCCTTTCAAACGAAAGTGTTTTTCGCCAGGCTCTGCATGGGGTACTTCAAGAGGAAAGAAACCATAGAGATAGAACTAAGAACTACTTCATTTTGTCAAGTTTCACGGAGCTAGCACAAACCGTGTTTGATTTAGAGTTTCAAACACATCTATCTATATAGCAGAAAACAGAGTGAAACCTAAAATTTCAAACTGTTACTGGAAACGAACGCTTGAACCTAGAAGAGTGAAAATTGGGCAGCCAAGTGGGCTTAGTGAACTGATCATTACCACCAAGTATCATCAAGATTTGGTGAAAAAATGTTTGCTGAGATTTCAGCAAACGAGTAGTTTTTTGGAAGCTTGGCAACCCCTTTCAAAAGAAAGTGTTCTTCGCCAGTCTCTGCATGGGGTACTTCAAGAGGAAACAAACCATAGAGATAGAACTTAGAACTACTTCATTTTGTCAAGTTTCACGGAGCTAGCACAAACCGTGTTTGATTTAGAGTTTCAAACACATCTATCTATATAGCAGAAAACAGAGTGAAACCTAAAATTTCAAACTGTTACTGGAAACGAACGCTTGAACCTAGAAGAGTGAAAATTGGGCAGCCAAGTGGGCTTAGTGAACTGATCATTACCACCAAGTATCATCAAGATTTGGTGAAAAAATGTTGGCTGAGATTTCAGCAAACGAGAAGTTTTTTGGAAGCTTGGCAACCCCTTTCAAACGAAAGTGTTCTTCGCCAGTCTCTGCATGGGGTACTTCAAGAGGAAACAAACCATAGAGATAGAACTTAGAACTACTTCATTTGTCAAGTTTCAGGGAGCTAGCACAAACCGTGTTTGATTTAGAGTTTCAAACACATCTATCTATATAGCAGAAAACAGAGTGAAACCTAAAATTTCAAACTGTTACTGGAAACGAACGCTTGAACCTAGAAGAGTGAAAGTTGGGCAGCCAAGTGGGCTTAGTGAACTGATCATTACCACCAAGTATCATCAAGATTTGGTGAAAAAATGTTTGCTGAGATTGCAGCAAACTAGTAGTTTTTTGGAAGCTTGGCAACCCCTTTCAAACGAAAGTGTTCTTCGCCAGTGTCTGCATGGGGTACTTCAAGAGGAAACAAACCATAGAGATAGAACTTAGAACTACTTCATTTGTCAAGTTTCACGGAGCTAGCACAAACCGTGTTTGAGTTAGAGTTTCAAACACATCTATCTATATAGCAGAAAACAGAGTGAAACCTAAAATTTCAAACTGTTACTGGAAACGAACGCTTGAACCTAGAAGAGTGAAAGTTGGGCAGCCAAGTGGGCTTAGTGAACTGATCATTACCACCAAGTATCATCAAGATTTGGTGAAAAAATGTTTGCTGAGATTTCAGCAAACTAGTAGTTTTTTGGAAGCTTGGCAACCCCTTTCAAACGAAAGTGTTCTTCGCCAGTGTCTGCATGGGGTACTTCAAGAGGAAACAAACCATAGAGATAGAACTTAGAACTACTTCATTTTGTCAAGTTTCACGGAGCTAGCACAAACCGTGTGTGATTTAGAGTTTCAAACACATCTATCTATATAACAGAAAACAGAGTGAAACCTAAAAATTCAAAGTGTTACTGGAAACGAACGCTTGAACCTAGAAGAGTGAAAGTTGGGCAGCCAAGTGGGCTTAGTGAACTGATCATTACCACCAAGTATCATCAAGATTTGGTGAAAAAATATTTGCTGAGATTTCAGCAAACTAGGAGTTTTTTGGAAGCTTGGCAACCCCTTTCAAAGGAAAGTGTTCTTCGCCAGTCTCTGCATGGGGTACTTCAAGAGGAAACAAACCATAGAGATAGAACTTAGAACTACTTCATTTTGTCAAGTTTCAAGGAGCTAGCACAAACCGTGTTTGATTTAGAGTTTCAAACACATCTATCTATATAGCAGAAAACAGAGTGAAACCTAAAATTTCAAAGTGTTACTAAAAACGAACGCTTGAACTTAGAAGAGTGAAAATTGGGCAGCCAAGTGGGCTTAGTGAACTGATCATTACCACCAAGTATCATCAAGATTTGGTGAAAAAATGTTTGCTGAGATTTCAGCAAACTAGTAGTTTTTTGGAAGCTTGGCAACCCCTTTCAAACGAAAGTGTTTTTCGCCAGTCTCTGCATGGGGTACTTCAAGAGGAAACAAACCATAGAGATAGAACTTAGAACTACTTCATTTTGTCAAGTTTCACAGAGCTAGCACAAAACGTGTTTGATTTAGAGTTTCAAACACATCTATCTATATAGCAGAAATCAGAGTGAAACCTAAAATTTCAAACTGTTACTGGAAACGAACGCTTGAACCTAGAAGAGTGAAAGTTGGGCAGCCAAGTGGTATTAGTGAACTGATCATTACCACCAAGTATCATCATGATTTGGTGAAAAAATGTTTGCTGAGATTTCAGCAAACGAGTAGTTTTTTGGAAGCTTGGCAACCCCTTTCAAACAAAAGTGTTTTTCGCCAGTCTCTGCATGGGGTTCTTCAAGAGGAAACAAACCATAGAGATAGAACGTAGAACTACTTCATTTTGTCAAGTTTCACGGAGCTAGCACAAACCGTGTTTGATTTAGAGTTTTAAAGACATCTATCTATATAGCAGAAAACAGAGTGAAACCTAAAAATTCAAACTGTTACTGGAAACGAACGCTTGAACCTAGAAGAGTGAAAGTTGGGCAGCCAAGTGGGATTAGTGAACTGATCATTACCACCAAGTATCATCAAGATTTGGTGAAAAAATGTTTGCTGAGATTTCAGCAAACTAGTAGTTTTTTGGAAGCTTGGCAACCACTTTCAAACGAAAGTGTTCTTCGCCAGTCTCTGCATGGGGTACTTCAATAGGAAACAAACCATAGAGATAGAACTTAGAACTACTTCATTTTGGCAAGTTTCACGGAGCTATCACAAACCGTGTTTGATTTAGAGTTTCAAAGACATCTATCTATATAGCAGAAAACAGAGTGAAACCTAAAAATTCAAACTGTTACTGGAAACGAACGCTTGAACCTAGAAGAGTGAAAGTTGGGCAGGCAAGTGGGATTAGTGAACTGATCATTACCACCAAGTATCATCAAGATTTGGTGAAAAAATGTTTGCTGAGATTTCAGCAAACTAGTAGTTTTTTGGAAGCTCGGCAACCCCTTTCAAACGAAAGTGTTTTTCGCCAGTCTCTGCATGGGGTACTTCAAGAGGAAACAAACCATAGAGATAGAACTTAGAACTACTTCATTTTGTCAAGTTTCAAGGAGCTAGCACAAACCGTGTTTGATTTAGAGTTTCAAACACATCTATCTATATAACAGAAAACAGAGTGAAACCTAAAAATTCAAAGTGTTACTGGAAACGAACGCTTGAACCTAGAAGAGTGAAAGTTGGGCAGCCAAGTGGGATTAGTGAACTGATCATTACCACCAAGTATCATCAAGATTTGGTGAAAAAATGTTTGCTGAGATTTCAGCAAACGAGAAGTTTTTTGGAAGCTTGGCAACCCCTTTCAAACGAAAGTGTTCTTCGCCAGTCTCTGCATGGGGTACTTCAAGAGGAAACAAACCATAGAGATAGAACTTAGAACTACTTCATTTTGTCAAGTTTCACGGAGCTAGCACAAACCGTGTTTGATTTAGAGTTTCAAACACATCTATCTATGTAGCAGAAAACAGAGTGAAACCTAAAATTTCAAAGTGTTACTGGAAACGAACGCTTGAACCTAGAAGAGTGAAAATTGGGCAGCCAAGTGGGCTTAGTGAACTGATCATTACCACCAAGTATCATCATGATTTGGTGAAAAAATGTTTGCTGAGATTTCAGCAAACGAGTAGTTTTTTGGAAGCTTGGCAACCCCTTTCAAACGAAAGTGTTTTTCGCCAGTCTCTGCATGGGGTACTTCAATGGAAACAAACCATAGAGATAGAACTTAGAACTACTTCATTTTGTCAAGTTTCACGGAGCTAGCACAAACCGTGTTTGATTTAGAGTTTCAAACACATCTATCTATATAGCAGAAAACAGAGTGAAACCTAAAATTTCAAAGTGTTACTGGAAACGAACGCTTGAACCTAGAAGAGTGAAAGTTGGGCAGCCAAGTGGGATTAGTGAACTGATCATTACCACCAAGTATCATCAAGATTTGGTGAAAAAATGTTTGCTGAGTTTTCAGCAAACTAGTAGTTTTTTGGAAGCTTGGCAACCCCTTTCAAACGAAAGTGTTCTTCGCCAGTCTCTGCATGGGGTACTTCAAGAGGAAACAAACCATAGAGATAGAAATTAGAACTACTTCATTTTGTCAAGTTTCACGGAGCTAGCACAAACCGTGTTTGATTTAGAGTTTCAAACACATCTATCTATATAGCAGAAAACAGAGTGAAACCTAAAATTTCAAAGTGTTACGGGAAACGAACGCTTGAACCTAGAAGAGTGAAAATTGGGCAGCCAAGTGGGCTTAGTGAACTGATCATTACCACCAAGTATCATCAAGATTTGGTGAAAAAATGTTTGCTGAGATTTCAGCAAACGAGAAGTTTTTTGGAAGCTTGGCAACCCCTTTCAAACGAAAGTGTTCTTCGCCAGTCTCTGCATGGGGTACTTCAAGAGGAAACAAACCATAGAGATAGAACTTAGAACTACTTCATTTTGTCAAGTTTCACGGAGCTAGCACAAACCGTGTTTGATTTAGAGTTTCAAACACATCTATCTATGTAGCAGAAAACAGAGTGAAACCTAAAATTTCAAAGTGTTACTGGAAACGAACGCTTGAACCTAGAAGAGTGAAAATTGGGCAGCCAAGTGGGCTTAGTGAACTGATCATTACCACCAAGTATCATCATGATTTGGTGAAAAAATGTTTGCTGAGATTTCAGCAAACGAGTAGTTTTTTGGAAGCTTGGCAACCCCTTTCAAACGAAAGTGTTTTTCGCCAGTCTCTGCATGGGGTACTTCAATGGAAACAAACCATAGAGATAGAACTTAGAACTACTTCATTTTGTCAAGTTTCACGGAGCTAGCACAAACCGTGTTTGATTTAGAGTTTCAAAGACATCTATCTATATAGCAGAAAACAGAGTGAAACCTAAAAATTCAAACTGTTACTGGAAACGAACGCTTGAACCTAGAAGAGTGAAAGTTGGGCAGCCAAGTGGGATTAGTGAACTGATCATTACCACCAAGTATCATCAAGATTTGATGAAAAAATGTTTGCTGAGATTTCAGCAAACTAGTAGTTTTTTGGAAGCTTGGCAACCCCTTTCAAACGAAAGTGTTTTTCGCCAGTCTCTGCATGGGGTACTTCAAGAGGAAACAAACCATAGAGATAGAACTTACAACTACTTCATTTTGTCAAGTTTCAAGGAGCTAGCACAAACCGTGTTTGATTTAGAGTTTCAAAGACATCTATCTATATAGCAGAAAACAGAGTGAAACCTAAAATTTCAAAGTGTTACTGGAAAAGAACGCTTGAACCTAGAAGAGTAAAAATTGGGCAGCCAAGTGAGCTTAGTGAACTGATCATTACCACAAAGTATCATCAAGTTTTGGTGAAAAAATGTTTGCTGAGATTTCAGCAAACTAGTAGTTTTTTGGAAGCTTGGCAACCCCTTTAAAACGAAAGTGTTTTTCGCAAGCCTCTGCATAGGGTACTTCAAGAGGAAACAAACCATAGAGATAGAACTTAGAACTACTTAATTTGGTCAAGTTTCAAGGAGCTACCACAAACCGTGTTTGATTTAGAGTTTCAAACACATCTATCTATATAGCAGAAAACAGAGTGAAACCTAAAAATTCAAAGTGTTACTGGAAACGAACGCTTGAACCTAGAATAGTGAAAATTTGGCAGCCAAGTGGTATTAGTGAACTGATCATTACCACCAAGTATCATCAAGATTTGGTGAAAAAATGTTTGCTGAGATTTCAGCAAACGAGTAGTTTTTTGGAAGCTTGGCAACCCCTTTCAAACGAAAGTGTTCTTCGCCAGTCTCTGCATGGGGTACTTCAAGAGGAAACAAACCATAGAGATAGAACTTAGAACTACTTCATTTTGTCAAGCTTCACGGAGCTAGCACAAACCGTGTTTGATTTAGAGTTTCAAAGACATCTATCTATATAGCAGAAAACAGAGTGAAACCTAAAAATTCAAACTGTTACTGGAAACGAACGCTTGAACCTAGAAGAGTGAAAGTTGGGCAGCCATGTGGGATTAGTGAACTGATCATTACCACCAAGTATCATCAAGATTTGGTGAAAAAATGTTTGCTGAGATTTCAGCAAACTAGTAGTTTTTTGGAAGCTTGGCAACCCCTTTCAAACGAAAGTGTTCTTCGCCAGTCTCTGCATGGGGTACTTCAAGAAGAAACAAACCATAGAGATAGAAATTAGAACTACTTCATTTTGTCAAGTTTCACGGAGCTAGCACAAACCGTGTTTGATTTAGAGTTTCAAACACATCTATCTATATAACAGAAAACAGAGTGAAACCTAAAAATTCAAACTGTTACTGGAAACGAACGCTTGAACCTAGAAGAGTGAAAGTTGGGCAGCCAAGTGGGATTAGTTAACTGATCATTACCACCAAGTATCATCAAGATTTGGTGAAAAAATGTTTGCTGAGATTTCAGCAAACTAGTAGTTTTTTGGAAGCTTGGCAACCCCTTTCAAACGAAAGTGTTTTTCGCCAGTCTCTGCATGGGGTACTTCAAGAGGAAACAAACCATAGAGATAGAACTTAGAACTACTTCATTTTGTCAAGTTTAAAGGAGCTAGCACAAACCGTGTTTGATTTAGAGTTTCAAACACATCTATCTATATAACAGAAAACAGAGTGAAACCTAACAATTCAAAGTGTTACTGGAAACGAACGCTTGAACCTAGAAGAGTGAAAATTTGGCAGCCAAGTGGGCTTAGTGAACTGATCATTACCACCAAGTATCATCAAGATTTGGTGAAAAAATGTTTGCTGAGATTTCAGCAAACGAGAAGTTTTTTGGAAGCTTGGCAACCCCTTTCAAACGAAAGTGTTCTTCGCCAGTCTCTGCATGGGGTACTTCAAGAGGAAACAAACCATAGAGATAGAACTTGGAACTACTTCATTTTGTCAAGTTTCACGGAGCTAGCACAAACCGTGTTTGATTTAGAGTTTCAAACATATCTATCTATATAGCAGAAAACAGAGTGAAACCTAAAAATTCAAAGTGTTACTGGAAACGAACGCTTGAACCTAGAAGAGTGAAAATTGGGCAGCCAAGTGGGCTTAGTGAACTGATCATTACCACCAAGTATCATCAAGATTTGGTGAAAAAATGTTTGCTGAGATTTCAGCAAACGAGTAGTTTTTTGGAAGCTTGGCAACCACTTTCAAACGAAAGTGTTTTTCGCCAGTCTCTGCATGGGGTACTTCAATGGAAACAAACCATAGAGATAGAACTTAGAACTACTTCATTTTGTCAAGTTTCACGGAGCTAGCACAAACCGTGTTTGATTTAGAGTTTCAAAGACATCTATCTATATAGCAGAAAACAGAGTGAAACCTAAAAATTCAAACTGTTACTGGAAACGAACGCTTGAACCTAGAAGAGTGAAAGTTGGGCAGCCAAGTGGGATTAGTGAACTGATCATTACCACCAAGTATCATCAAGATTTGGTGAAAAAATGTTTGCTGAGATTTCAGCAAACTAGTAGTTTTTTGGAAGCTTGGCAACCCCTTTCAAACGAAAGTGTTTTTCGCCAGCCTCTGCATGGGGTACTTCAAGAGGAAACAAACCATAGAGATAGAACTTAGAACTACTTAATTTGGTCAAGTTTCAAGGAGCTAGCACAAACCGTGTTTGATTTAGAGTTTCAAACACATATATCTATATAGCAGAAAACAGAGTGAAACCTAAAAATTCAAAGTGTTACTGGAAACGAACGCTTGAACCTAGAAGAGTGAAAATTGGGCAGCCAAGTGGGCTTAGTGAACTGACCATTACCACCAAGTATCATCAACATTTGGTGAAAAAATGTTTGCTGAGATTTCAGCAAACTAGTAGTTTTTTGGAACCTTGGCAACCCCTTTCAAACGAAAGTGTTTTTCGCCAGTCTCTGCATGGGGTACTTCAAGAGGAAACAAACCATAGAGATAGAGAACTTAGAACTACTTCATTTTGTCAAGTTTCACAGACCTAGCACAAACCGTGTTTGATTTAGAGTTTCAAACACATCTATCTATGTAACAGAAAACAGAGTGAAACCTAACAATTCAAAGTGTTACTGGAAACGAACGCTTGAACCTAGAAGAGTGAAAATTGGGCAGCCAAGTGGGCTTAGTGAACTGATCATTACCACCAAATATCATCAAGTTTTGGTGAAAAAATGTTTGCTGAGATTTCAGCAAACTAGTAGTTTTTTGGAAGCTTGGCAACCCCTTTCAAACGAAAGTGTTCTTCGCCAGTCTCTGCATGGGGTACTTCAAGAGGAAACAAACCATAGAGATAGAACTTAGAACTACTTCATTTTGTCAAGTTTCACGGAGCTAGCACAAACCGTGTTGATTTAGAGTTTCGAGACATCTATCTATATAGCAGAAAACAGAGTGAAACCTAAAAATTCAAACTGTTACTGGAAACGAACCGTGGAACCTAGAAGAGTGAAAGTTGGGCAGCCAAGTGGGCTTAGTGAACTGATCATTACCACCAAGTATCATCAAGATTTGGTGAAAAAATGTTTGCTGAGATTTCAGCAAACTAGTAGTTTTTTGGAAGCTTGGCAACCCCTTTCAAATGAAAGTGTTTTTCGCCAGTCTCTGCATGGGGTACTTCAAGAGGAAACAAACCATAGAGATAGAACTTAGAACTACTTCATTTTGTCAAGCTTCACGGAGCTAGCACAAACCGTGTTTGATTTAGAGTTTCAAAGACATCTATCTATATAGCAGAAAACAGAGTGAAACCTAAAAATTCAAACTGTTACTGGAAACGAACGCTTGAACCTAGAAGAGTGAAAGTTGGGCAGCCATGTGGGATTAGTGAACTGATCATTACCACCAAGTATCATCAAGATTTGGTGAAAAAATGTTTGCTGAGATTTCAGCAAACTAGTAGTTTTTTGGAAGCTTGGCAACCCCTTTCAAACGAAAGTGTTCTTCGCCAGTCTCTGCATGGGGTACTTCAAGAAGAATCAAACCATAGAGATAGAAATTAGAACTACTTCATTTTGTCAAGTTTCACGGAGCTAGCACAAACCGTGTTTGATTTAGAGTTTCAAACACATCTATCTATATAACAGAAAACAGAGTGAAACCTAAAAATTCAAACTGTTACTGGAAACGAACTCTTGAACCTAGAAGAGTGAAAGTTGGGCAGCCAAGTGGGATTAGTGAACTGATCATTACCACCAAGTATCATCAAGATTTGGTGAAAAAATGTTTGCTGAGATTTCAGCAAACTAGTAGTTTTTTGGAAGCTTGGCAACCCTTTTCAAACGAAAGTGTTTTTCGCCAGTCTCTGCATGGGGTACTTCAAGGGGAAACAAACCATAGAGATAGAACTTAGAACTACTTCATTTTGTCAAGTTTAAAGGAGCTAGCACAAACCGTGTTTGATTTAGAGTTTCAAACACATATATCTATATAACAGAAAACAGAGTGAAACCTAACAATTCAAAGTGTTACTGGAAACGAACGCTTGAACCTAGAAGAGTGAAAATTTGGCAGCCAAGTGGGCTTAGTGAACTGATCATTACCACCAAGTATCATCAAGATTTGGTGAAAAAATGTTTGATGAGATTTCAGCAAACGAGAAGTTTTTTGGAAGCTTGGCAACCCCTTTCAAACGAAAGTGTTCTTCGCCAGTCTCTGCATGGGGTACTTCAAGAGGAAACAAACCATAGAGATAGAACTTGGAACTACTTCATTTTGTCAAGTTTCACGGAGCTAGCACAAACCGTGTTTGATTTAGAGTTTCAAACATATCTATCTATATAGCAGAAAACAGAGTGAAACCTAAAAATTCAAAGTGTTACTGGAAACGAACGCTTGAACCTAGAAGAGTGAAAATTGGGCAGCCAAGTGGGCTTAGTGAACTGATCATTACCACCAAGTATCATCAAGATTTGGTGAAAAAATGTTTGCTGAGATTTCAGCAAACGAGTAGTTTTTTGGAAGCTTGGCAACCCCTTTCAAACGGAAGTGTTTTTCGCCAGTCTCTGCATGCGGTACTTCAAGAGGAAACAAACCATAGAGATAGAACTTACAACTACTTCATTTTGTCAAGTTTCAAGGAGCTAGCACAAACCGTGTTTGATTTAGAGTTTCAAAGACATCTATCTATATAGCAGAAAACAGAGTGAAACCTAAAAATTCAAACTGTTACTGGAAACGAACGGTTGACCCTAGAAGAGTGAAAGTTGGGCAGCCAAGTGGGCTTAGTGAACTGATCATTACCAGCAAGTATCATCAAGATTTGGTGAAAAAATGTTTGCTGAGATTTCAGCAAACTAGTAGTTTTTTGGAAGCTTGGCAACCCCTTTCAAACGGAAGTGTTTTTCGCCAGTCTCTGCATGGGGTACTTCAAGAGAAAACAAACCATAGAGATAGAACTTAGAACTACTTCATTTTGTCAAGTTTCACGGAGCTAGCACAAACCGTGTTTGATTTAGAGTTTCAAACACATCTATCTATATAACAGAAAACAGAGTGAAACCTAACAATTCAAAGTTTTACTGGAAACGAACGCTTGAACCTAGAAGAGTGAAAATTTGGCAGCCAAGTGGGCTTAGTGAACTGATCATTACCACCAAGTATCATCAAGATTTGGTGAAAAAATGTTTGCTGAGATTTCAGCAAACGAGAAGTTTTTTGGAAGCTTGGCAACCCCTTTCAAACGAAAGTGTTCTTCGCCAGTCTCTGCATGGGGTACTTCAAGAGGAAACAAACCATAGAGATAGAACTTACAACTACTTCATTTTGTCAAGTTTCAAGGAGCTAGCACAAACCGTGTTTGATTTAGAGTTTCAAAGACATCTATCTATATAGCAGAAAACAGAGTGAAACCTAAAATTTCAAAGTGTTACTGGAAAAGAACGCTTGAACCTAGAAGAGTAAAAATTGGGCAGCCAAGTGAGCTTAGTGAACTGATCATTACCACAAAGTATCATCAAGTTTTGGTGAAAAAATGTTTGCTGAGATTTCAGCAAACTAGTAGTTTTTTGGAAGCTTGGCAACCCCTTTAAAACGAAAGTGTTTTTCGCAAGCCTCTGCATAGGGTACTTCAAGAGGAAACAAACCATAGAGATAGAACTTAGAACTACTTAATTTGGTCAAGTTTCAAGGAGCTACCACAAACCGTGTTTGATTTAGAGTTTCAAACACATCTATCTATATAGCAGAAAACAGAGTGAAACCTAAAAATTCAAAGTGTTACTGGAAACGAACGCTTGAACCTAGAATAGTGAAAATTGGGCAGCCAAGTGGGCTTAGTGAACTGACCATTACCACCAAGTATCATCAAGATTTGGTGAAAAAATGTTTGCTGAGATTTCAGCAAACTAGTAGTTTTTTGGAACCTTGGCTACCCCTTTCAAACGAAAGTGTTTTTCGCCAGTCTCTGCATGGGGTACTTCAAGAGTAAACAAACCATAGAGATAGAACTTAGAACTACTTCATTTTGTCAAGTTTCACGGAGCTAGCACAAACCGTGTTTGATTTAGAGTTTCAAACACATCTATCTATATAACAGAAAACAGAGTGAAACCTAACAATTCAAAGTGTTACTGGAAACGAACGCTTGAACCTAGAAGAGTGAAAATTGGGGAGCCAAGTGGGCTTAGTGAACTGATCATTACCACCAAATATCATCAAGGTTTGGTGAAAAAATGTTTGCTGAGATTTCAGCAAACTAGTAGTTTTTTGGAAGCTTGGCAACCCCTTTCAAACGAAAGTGTTCTTCGCCAGTCTCTGCATGGGGTACTTCAAGAGGAAACAAACCATAGAGATAGAACTTAGAACTACTTCATTTTGTCAAGTTTCACGGAGCTAGCACAAACTGTGTTTGATTCAGAGTTTCAAGCACATCTATCTATGTAGCAGAAAACAGAGTGAAACCTAAAATTTCAAAGTGTTACTGGAAACGAACGCTTGAACCTAGAAGAGTGAAAGTTGGGCAGCCAAGTGGTATTAGTGAACTGATCATTACCACCAAGTATCATCAAGATTTGGTGAAAAAATATTTGCTGAGATTTCAGCAAACGAGTAGTTTTTTGGAAGCTTGGCAACCCCTTTCAAACGAAAGTGTTCTTCGCCAGTCTCTGCATGGGGTACTTCAAGAGGAAACAAACCATAGAGATAGAACTTAGAACTACTTCATTTTGTCAAGCTTCACGGAGCTAGCACAAACCGTGTTTGATTTAGAGTTTCAAAGACATCTATCTATATAGCAGAAAACAGAGTGAAACCTAAAAATTCAAACTGTTACTGGAAACGAACGCTTGAACCTAGAAGAGTGAAAGTTGGGCAGCCATGTGGGATTAGTGAACTGATCATTACCACCAAGTATCATCAAGATTTGGTGAAAAAATGTTTGCTGAGATTTCAGCAAACTAGTAGTTTTTTGGAAGCTTGGCAACCCCTTTCAAACGAAAGTGTTCTTCGCCAGTCTCTGCATGGGGTACTTCAAGAAGAAACAAACCATAGAGATAGAAATTAGAACTACTTCATTTTGTCAAGTTTCACGGAGCTAGCACAAACCGTGTTTGATTTAGAGTTTCAAACACATCTATCTATATAACAGAAAACAGAGTGAAACCTAAAAATTCAAACTGTTACTGGAAACGAACGCTTGAACCTAGAAGAGTGAAAGTTGGGCAGCCAAGTGGGATTAGTGAACTGATCATTACCACCAAGTATCATCAAGATTTGGTGAAAAAATGTTTGCTGAGATTTCAGCAAACTAGTAGTTTTTTGGAAGCTTGGCAACCCCTTTCAAACGAAAGTGTTTTTCGGAAGTCTCTGCATGGGGTACTTCAAGACGAAACAAACCATAGAGATAGAACGTAGAACTACTTCATTTTGTCAAGTTTAAAGGAGCTAGCACAAACCGTGTTTGATTTAGAGTTTCAAACACATCTATCTATTTAACAGAAAACAGAGTGAAACCTAACAATTCAAAGTGTTACTGGAAACGAACGCTTGAACCTAGAAGAGTGAAAATTTGGCAGCCAAGTGGGCTTAGTGAACTGATCATTACCACCAAGTATCATCAAGATTTGGTGAAAAAATGTTTGCTGAGATTTCAGCAAACGAGAAGTTTTTTGGAAGCTTGGCAACCCCTTTCAAACGAAAGTGTTCTTCGCCAGTCTCTGCATGGGGTACTTCAAGAGGAAACAAACCATAGAGATAGAACTTGGAACTACTTCATTTTGTCAAGTTTCACGGAGCTAGCACAAACCGTGTTTGATTTAGAGTTTCAAACATATCTATCTATATAGCAGAAAACAGAGTGAAACCTAAAAATTCAAAGTGTTACTGGAAACGAACGCTTGAACCTAGAAGAGTGAAAATTGGGCAGCCAAGTGGGCTTAGTGAACTGATCATTACCACCAAGTATCATCAAGATTTGGTGAAAAAATGTTTGCTGAGATTTCAGCAAACGAGTAGTTTTTTGGAAGCTTGGCAACCCCTTTCAAACGAAAGTGTTTTTCGCCAGTCTCTGCATGGGGTACTTCAATGGAAACAAACCATAGAGATAGAACTTAGAACTACTTCATTTGGTCAAGTTTCACGGAGCTAGCACAAACCGTGTTTGATTTAGAGTTTCAAAGACATCTATCTATATAGCAGAAAACAGAGTGAAACCTAAAAATTCAAACTGTTACTGGAAACGAACGCTTGAACCTAGAAGAGTGAAAGTTGGGCAGCCAAGTGGGCTTAGTGAACTGATCATTACCAGCAAGTATCATCAAGATTTGGTGAAAAAATGTTTGCTGAGATTTCAGCAAACTAGTAGTTTTTTGGAAGCTTGGCAACCCCTTTCAAACGGAAGTGTTTTTCGCCAGTCTCTGCATGGGGTACTTCAAGAGAAAACAAACCATAGAGATAGAACTTAGAACTACTTCATTTTGTCAAGTTTCACGGAGCTAGCACAAACCGTGTTTGATTTAGAGTTTCAAACACATCTATCTATATAACAGAAAACAGAGTGAAACCTAACAATTCAAAGTGTTACTGGAAACGAACGCTTGAACCTAGAAGAGTGAAAATTTGGCAGCCAAGTGGGCTTAGTGAACTGATCATTACCACCAAGTATCATCAAGATTTGGTGAAAAAATGTTTGCTGAGATTTCAGCAAACGAGAAGTTTTTTGGAAGCTTGGCAACCCCTTTCAAACGAAAGTGTTCTTCGCCAGTCTCTGCATGGGGTACTTCAAGAGGAAACAAACCATAGAGATAGAACTTACAACTACTTCATTTTGTCAAGTTTCAAGGAGCTAGCACAAACCGTGTTTGATTTAGAGTTTCAAAGACATCTATCTATATAGCAGAAAACAGAGTGAAACCTAAAATTTCAAAGTGTTACTGGAAAAGAACGCTTGAACCTAGAAGAGTAAAAATTGGGCAGCCAAGTGAGCTTAGTGAACTGATCATTACCACAAAGTATCATCAAGTTTTGGTGAAAAAATGTTTGCTGAGATTTCAGCAAACTAGTAGTTTTTTGGAAGCTTGGCAACCCCTTTAAAACGAAAGTGTTTTTCGCAAGCCTCTGCATAGGGTACTTCAAGAGGAAACAAACCATAGAGATAGAACTTAGAACTACTTAATTTGGTCAAGTTTCAAGGAGCTACCACAAACCGTGTTTGATTTAGAGTTTCAAACACATCTATCTATATAGCAGAAAACAGAGTGAAACCTAAAAATTCAAAGTGTTACTGGAAACGAACGCTTGAACCTAGAATAGTGAAAATTGGGCAGCCAAGTGGGCTTAGTGAACTGACCATTACCACCAAGTATCATCAAGATTTGGTGAAAAAATGTTTGCTGAGATTTCAGCAAACTAGTAGTTTTTTGGAACCTTGGCTACCCCTTTCAAACGAAAGTGTTTTTCGCCAGTCTCTGCATGGGGTACTTCAAGAGTAAACAAACCATAGAGATAGAACTTAGAACTACTTCATTTTGTCAAGTTTCACGGAGCTAGCACAAACCGTGTTTGATTTAGAGTTTCAAACACATCTATCTATATAACAGAAAACAGAGTGAAACCTAACAATTCAAAGTGTTACTGGAAACGAACGCTTGAACCTAGAAGAGTGAAAATTGGGCAGCCAAGTGGGCTTAGTGAACTGATCATTACCACCAAATATCATCAAGGTTTGGTGAAAAAATGTTTGCTGAGATTTCAGCAAACTAGTAGTTTTTTGGAAGCTTGGCAACCCCTTTCAAACGAAAGTGTTCTTCGCCAGTCTCTGCATGGGGTACTTCAAGAGGAAACAAACCATAGAAATAGAACTTAGAACTACTTCATTTTGTCAAGTTTCACGGAGCTAGCACAAACTGTGTTTGATTCAGAGTTTCAAGCACATCTATCTATGTAGCAGAAAACAGAGTGAAACCTAAAATTTCAAAGTGTTACTGGAAACGAACGCTTGAACCTAGAAGAGTGAAAGTTGGGCAGCCAAGTGGTATTAGTGAACTGATCATTACCACCAAGTATCATCAAGATTTGGTGAAAAAATATTTGCTGAGATTTCAGCAAACGAGTAGTTTTTTGGAAGCTTGGCAACCCCTTTCAAACGAAAGTGTTCTTCGCCAGTCTCTGCATGGGGTACTTCAAGAGGAAACAAACCATAGAGATAGAACTTAGAACTACTTCATTTTGTCAAGCTTCACGGAGCTAGCACAAACCGTGTTTGATTTAGAGTTTCAAAGACATCTATCTATATAGCAGAAAACAGAGTGAAACCTAAAAATTCAAACTGTTACTGGAAACGAACGCTTGAACCTAGAAGAGTGAAAGTTGGGCAGCCATGTGGGATTAGTGAACTGATCATTACCACCAAGTATCATCAAGATTTGGTGAAAAAATGTTTGCTGAGATTTCAGCAAACTAGTAGTTTTTTGGAAGCTTGGCAACCCCTTTCAAACGAAAGTGTTCTTCGCCAGTCTCTGCATGGGGTACTTCAAGAAGAAACAAACCATAGAGATAGAAATTAGAACTACTTCATTTTGTCAAGTTTCACGGAGCTAGCACAAACCGTGTTTGATTTAGAGTTTCAAACACATCTATCTATATAACAGAAAACAGAGTGAAACCTAAAAATTCAAACTGTTACTGGAAACGAACGCTTGAACCTAGAAGAGTGAAAGTTGGGCAGCCAAGTGGGATTAGTGAACTGATCATTACCACCAAGTATCATCAAGATTTGGTGAAAAAATGTTTGCTGAGATTTCAGCAAACTAGTAGTTTTTTGGAAGCTTGGCAACCCCTTTCAAACGAAAGTGTTTTTCGGAAGTCTCTGCATGGGGTACTTCAAGACGAAACAAACCATAGAGATAGAACGTAGAACTACTTCATTTTGTCAAGTTTAAAGGAGCTAGCACAAACCGTGTTTGATTTAGAGTTTCAAACACATCTATCTATATAACAGAAAACAGAGTGAAACCTAACAATTCAAAGTGTTACTGGAAACGAACGCTTGAACCTAGAAGAGTGAAAATTTGGCAGCCAAGTGGGCTTAGTGAACTGATCATTACCACCAAGTATCATCAAGATTTGGTGAAAAAATGTTTGCTGAGATTTCAGCAAACGAGAAGTTTTTTGGAAGCTTGGCAACCCCTTTCAAACGAAAGTGTTCTTCGCCAGTCTCTGCATGGGGTACTTCAAGAGGAAACAAACCATAGAGATAGAACTTGGAACTACTTCATTTTGTCAAGTTTCACGGAGCTAGCACAAACCGTGTTTGATTTAGAGTTTCAAACATATCTATCTATATAGCAGAAAACAGAGTGAAACCTAAAAATTCAAAGTGTTACTGGAAACGAACGCTTGAACCTAGAAGAGTGAAAATTGGGCAGCCAAGTGGGCTTAGTGAACTGATCATTACCACCAAGTATCATCAAGATTTGGTGAAAAAATGTTTGCTGAGATTTCAGCAAACGAGTAGTTTTTTGGAAGCTTGGCAACCCCTTTCAAATGAAAGTGTTTTTCGCCAGTCTCTGCATGGGGTACTTCAATGGAAACAAACCATAGAGATAGAACTTAGAACTACTTCATTTTGTCAAGTTTCACGGAGCTAGCACAAACCGTGTTTGATTTAGAGTTTCAAAGACATCTATCTATATAGCAGAAAACAGAGTGAAACCTAAAAATTCAAACTGTTACTGGAAACGAACGCTTGAACCTAGAAGAGTGAAAGTTGGGCAGCCAAGTGGGATTAGTGAACTGATCATTACCACCAAGTATCATCAAGATTTGGTGAAAAAATGTTTGCTGAGATTTCAGCAAACTAGTAGTTTTTTGGAAGCTTGGCAACCCCTTTCAAACGAAAGTGTTTTTCGCCAGCCTCTGCATGGGGTACTTCAAGAGGAAACAAACCATAGAGATAGAACTTAGAACTACTTAATTTGGTCAAGTTTCAAGGAGCTAGCACAAACCGTGTTTGATTTAGAGTTTCAAACACATATATCTATATAGCAGAAAACAGAGTGAAACCTAAAAATTCAAAGTGTTACTGGAAACGAACGCTTGAACCTAGAAGAGTGAAAATTGGGCAGCCAAGTGGGCTTAGTGAACTGACCATTACCACCAAGTATCATCAACATTTGGTGAAAAAATGTTTGCTGAGATTTCAGCAAACTAGTAGTTTTTTGGAACCTTGGCAACCCCTTTCAAACGAAAGTGTTTTTCGCCAGTCTCTGCATGGGGTACTTCAAGAGGAAACAAACCATAGAGATAGAACTTAGAACTACTTCATTTTGTCAAGTTTCACGGACCTAGAACAAACCGTGTTTGATTTAGAGTTTCAAACACATCTATCTATATAACAGAAAACAGAGTGAAACCTAACAATTCAAAGTGTTTCTGGAAACGAACGCTTGAACCTAGAAGAGTGCAAATTGGGCAGCCAAGTGGGCTTAGTGAACTGATCATTACCACCAAATATCATCAAGTTTTGGTGAAAAAATGTTTGCTGAGATTTCAGCAAACTAGTAGTTTTTTGGAAGCTTGGCAACCCCTTTCAAACGAAAGTGTTCTTCGCCAGTCTCTGCATGGGGTACTTCAAGAGGAAACAAACCATAGAGATAGAACTTAGAACTACTTCATTTTGTCAAGTTTCACGGAGCTAGCACAAACCGTGTTGATTTAGAGTTTCGAGACATCTATCTATATAGCAGAAAACAGAGTGAAAATTAAATTTTCAAACTGTTACTGGAAACGAACCGTGGAACCTAGAAGAGTGAAAGTTGGGCAGCCAAGTGGGATTAGTGAACTGATCATTACCACCAAGTATCATCAAGATTTGGTGAAAAAATGTTTGCTGAGATTTCAGCAAACTAGTAGTTTTTTGGAAGCTTGGCAACCCCTTTCAAATGAAAGTGTTTTTCGCCAGTCTCTGCATGGGGTACTTCAAGAGGAAACAAACCATAGAGATAGAACTTAGAACTACTTCATTTTGTCAAGCTTCACGGAGCTAGCACAAACCGTGTTTGATTTAGAGTTTCAAAGACATCTATCTATATAGCAGAAAAAAGAGTGAAACCTAAAAATTCAAACTGTTACTGGAAACGAACGCTTGAACCTAGAAGAGTGAAAGTTGGGCAGCCATGTGGGATTAGTGAACTGATCATTACCACCAAGTATCATCAAGATTTGGTGAAAAAATGTTTGCTGAGATTTCAGCAAACTAGTAGTTTTTTGGAAGCTTGGCAACCCCTTTCAAACGAAAGTGTTCTTCGCCAGTCTCTGCATGGGGTACTTCAAGAAGAATCAAACCATAGAGATAGAAATTAGAACTACTTCATTTTGTCAAGTTTCACGGAGCTAGCACAAACCGTGTTTGATTTAGAGTTTCAAACACATCTATCTATATAACAGAAAACAGAGTGAAACCTAAAAATTCAAACTGTTACTGGAAACGAACGCTTGAACCTAGAAGAGTGAAAGTTGGGCAGCCAAGTGGGATTAGTGAACTGATCATTACCACCAAGTATCATCAAGATTTGGTGAAAAAATGTTTGCTGAGATTTCAGCAAACTAGTAGTTTTTTGGAAGCTTGGCAACCCCTTTCAAACGAAAGTGTTTTTCGCCAGTCTCTGCATGGGGTACTTCAAGAGGAAACAAACCATAGAGATAGAACTTAGAACTACTTCATTTTGTCAAGTTTAAAGGAGCTAGCACAAACCGTGTTTGATTTAGAGTTTCAAACACATCTATCTATATAACAGAAAACAGAGTGAAACCTAACAATTCAAAGTGTTACTGGAAACGAACGCTTGAACCTAGAAGAGTGAAAATTTGGCAGCCTAGTGGGCTTAGTGAACTGATCATTACCACCAAGTATCATCAAGATTTGGTGAAAAAATGTTTGCTGAGATTTCAGCAAACGAGAAGTTTTTTGGAAGCTTGGCAACCCCTTTCAAACGAAAGTGTTCTTCGCCAGTCTCTGCATGGGGTACTTCAAGAGGAAACAAACCATAGAGATAGAACTTGGAACTACTTCATTTTGTCAAGTTTCACGGAGCTAGCACAAACCGTGTTTGATTTAGAGTTTCAAACATATCTATCTATATAGCAGAAAACAGAGTGAAACCTAAAAATTCAAAGTGTTACTGGAAACGAACGCTTGAACCTAGAAGAGTAAAATTGGGCAGCCAAGTGGGCTTAGTGAACTGATCATTACCACCAAGTATCATCAAGATTTGGTGAAAAAATGTTTGCTGAGATTTCAGCAAACGAGTAGTTTTTTGGAAGCTTGGCAACCCTTTCAAACGAAAGTGTTTTTCGCCAGTCTCTGCATGCGGTACTTCAAGAGGAAACAAACCATAGAGATAGAACTTACAACTACTTCATTTTGTCAAGTTTCAAGGAGCTAGCACAAACCGTGTTTGATTTAGAGTTTCAAAGACATCTATCTATATAGCAGAAAACAGAGTGAAACCTAAAAATTCAAACTGTTACTGGAAACGAACGGTTGACCCTAGAAGAGTGAAAGTTGGGCAGCCAAGTGGGCTTAATGAACTGATCATTACCAGCAAGTATCATCAAGATTTGGTGAAAAAATGTTTGCTGAGATTTCAGCAAACTAGTAGTTTTTTGGAAGCTTGGCAACCCCTTTCAAACGGAAGTTTTTTTCGCCAGTCTCTGCATGGGGTACTTCAAGAGAAAACAAACCATAGAGATAGAACTTAGAACTACTTCATTTGGTCAAGTTTCAAGGAGCTAGCACAAACCGTGTTTGATTTAGAGTTTCAAACACATCTATCTATATAACAGAAAACAGAGTGAAACCTAAAAATTCAAAGTGTTACTGGAAACGAACGCTTGAACCTAGAAGAGTGAAAATTGGGCAGCCAAGTGGGCTTAGTGAACTGATCATTACCACCAAGTATCATCAAGATTTGGTGAAAAAATGTTTGCTGAGATTTCAGCAAACGAGAAGTTTTTTTGGAAGCTTGGCAACCCCTTTCAAACGAAAGTGTTCTTCGCCAGTCTCTGCATGGGGTACTTCAAGAGGAAACAAACCATAGAGATAGAACTTAAAACTACTTCATTTTGTCAAGTTTCACGGAGCTAGCACAAACCGTGTTTGATTTAGAGTTTCGAGACATCTATCTATATAGCAGAAAACAGAGTGAAACCTAAAAATTCAAACTGTTACTGGAAACGAACGCTTGAACCTAGAAGAGTGAAAGTTGGGCAGCCAAGTGGGCTTAGTGAACTGATCATTACCACCAAGTATCATCAAGATTTGGTGAAAAAATGTTTGCTGAGATTTCAGCAAACTAGTAGTTTTTTTGGAAGCTTGGCAACCCATTTCAAATGAAAGTGTTTTTCGCCAGTCTCTGCATGGGGTACTTCAAGAGGAAACAAACCATAGAGATAGAACTTAGAACTACTTCACTTGGTCAAGTTTCAAGGAGCTAGCACAAACCGTGTTTGAATTAGAATTCCAAACACAGCTATCTATGTAGGGAGAAAACAGAGTGAAACCTAAAATTCAAACTGTTACTGGAAATGAATGCTTCAACCTAGAAGAATAAAAATTGGGAAGCCAAGTGGGCTTAGTAGAACTGATCATTACCACCAAGTATCATCAAGATTTGGTGAAAAAATGTTTGCTGAGATTTCAGCAAACTAGTAGTTTTTTGGAAGCTTGGCAACCCCTTTCAACGAAAGTGTTTTTCGCCAGTCTCTGCATGGGGTACTTCAAGAGGAAAAAAACCATAGAGATAGAACTTAGAACTACTTCATTTGGTCAAGTTTCAAAGAGCTAGAACAAACCGTGTTTGATTTAAAATTCCCAACACAGCTATCTATGTAGGAGAAAACAGAGTGAAACCTAAAAAATTCAAACTGTTACTGGAAACGAACCGTGGAACCTAGAAGAGTGAAAGTTGGGCAGCCAAGTGGGATTAGTGAACTGATCATTACCACCAAGTATCAT
This sequence comes from Callospermophilus lateralis, assembly GCF_048772815.1. Classification (NCBI taxonomy): domain Eukaryota; kingdom Metazoa; phylum Chordata; class Mammalia; order Rodentia; family Sciuridae; genus Callospermophilus; species Callospermophilus lateralis. The sequence goes on from NW_027514220.1 coordinate 87,863, forward strand.
CAAGATTTGGTGAAAAAATGTTTGCTGAGATTTCAGCAAACTAGTAGTTTTTTGGAAGCTTGGCAACCCCTTTCAAACGGAAGTGTTTTTCGCCAGTCTCTGCATGGGGTACTTCAAGAGGAAAAAACCATAGAGATAGAACTTAGAACTACTTCATTTGGTCAAGTTTCAAGGATCTAGCACAAACCGTGTTTGATTTAGAGTTTCAAACACATCTATCTATATAGCAGAAAACAGAGTGAAACCTAAAAATTCAAACAGTCACTGGAAACGAAAGCTTCAACCTAGAAGAATAAAATTTGGGCAGCCAAGTGGGATTAGTGAACTGATCATTACCACCAAGTATCATCAAGATTTGGTGAAAAATGTTTGCTGAGATTTCAGCAAACTAGTAGTTTTTTGGAAGCTTGGCAACCCCTTTCAAACGAAAGTGGTTTTCGCCAGTCTCTACATGGGGTACTTCAAGAGGAAACAAACCATAGAGATAGAACTTAGAACTACTTCATTTGGTCAAGATTCAAGGAGCTAGCACAAACCGTGTTTGATTTAGAGTTTCAAACACATCTATCTATATAACAGAAAACAGAGTGAAACCTAACAATTCAAAGTGTTACTGGAAACGAACGCTTGAACCTAGAAGAGTGAAAATTGGGCAGCCAAGTGGGCTTAGTGAACTGATCATTACCACCAAATATCATCAAGTTTTGGTGAAAAAATGTTTGCTGAGATTTCAGCAAACTAGTAGTTATTTTGGAAGCTTGGCCACCCCTTTCAAACGAAAGTGTTCTTCGCCAGTCTCTGCATGGGGTACTTCAAGAGGAAACAAACCCAT